>NC_044035.1:63943109-64053109 GCF_901765095.1 Microcaecilia unicolor
CAGGACAATCACTAGTCAATAACTCACATTTCAATATCATACCACAAACTGAGCTATTTCGGAATTTACCCTTTATCTAAGGCGCTCAATAGCCTCAAACTTGCGAGCACCCACCACACCAACCGAGGAATTATATTAGACCATACAAGGCAGGCAGTTATCTCATTCCCACCCAGATGAATCAAAATAAGTTCAAGTGATGAAAAACACTTGGCCTTAAGAAGTAATGGTAGCAGCTGATCCCAGCACATATCACGAATCCCAAGCCAGCGGATCTGAATCCCTTGCTCTGCCAGGCCAAGGTTTGCTCCCCAAAGGGACTCATCCGCCCTCTTCCCGTCCCAGAAAATATAAGATTACTCACAAGACCAAACACAGAAATCTGGAACCAGAGAACCTGCAAAAGAAACTACAAAAAATTAAATTAATTCCCAGCATCAGGGGTAGATAAATGCACATACCCCAAATAACTATTTGATCGCCACCTCCCCAGATGCCTGATAAACTCAGGTGATGCACCTAGCTGCGCTGCATAAGAAGCAGCTCCAACACAGAATGAATGCACGCCATAATGCAAAGGATTAAAACCCAAATGCGCCAAACCCACCAAACCCATATTTCAGCACCACATTGAACTGAAAACACATCAAGGGAGACCCATCCACATGGATCAACCAAAATAACCCCTCACTTGGTTTCTGCTCCATATAACAAGCAGCACAGTGAACAGGACAAACAACCAATCTCACTCCAGCATGCAGCTGGACCTAGCAGCCTTTACCTAGCTGATCCATCTTAGACTGATGAACCTGTAAACACAAACAACCAAGCCGCAAACTCAATTCATCCAATAAAAGTTGTCACCCCCCCAAAGAATGCTTCGCTGAAGCCACTAACTCCCATACCTGAAAGCCCCCCCTCCAAAAAAAAACAAACAAACTGAGAAAGCAAGTTGAAATAGCAACACCTCGAATGGAGAAGTACAAACCATACCCACCACGCCATATAATGCAGCTAAGTCCTCATGAAAAATAGGCAAACGTATTAATTGAGACTGTGATGAAGCAGGATGTCTAGCATAACAGCACAAGAATGTTTTCATCTGGAAGAGTTAAGTAGGGTCCTCATGGCCCAGCAATTTTGAGAAAAAGGCTAAACCAGGCAGTATTTGCCCCAAGACAAAAGCCGACCAACCCATCGACTGAGCAAATAAAATAAAAATTCCTTCCACCCAGATAAATATGCTTTACAGGTATTAGGCACTAATGAATTCCTCAGCAGTGTCCCAAAGGCTCCAGAAAACTGAACCACAAATCATCTGGCATCATGGTGGGAATCCTGTCTGCCACTGGAGCCAATGCACGAAAACGATTCCACTGAAAATAAGAGAGAGCATCAGTGACATCATTAAACATTCCTGGAACATGCCTGGCAGAAATAGAAATATTAAAACACAAACAATGCAGCACTATGAGTTGCAGAACAGCAACTAACATGGGACAACGAGCAGTTAACATAAGGAAAGTGTTCACCACTACCACATTGTCTGTAAAGAAAATAACAGATCTATTCCACAACCTATGACCTCATATTACCAAGTCCACCCACACTGGGAATAATATCAGGAATACTACATTAGAACACCAACCCCTCACCTGCCACCGCTGAGGCCAAGGCTGCGCACACCAGGCATCAGCAAAATAATCCCAAATACCAACCTCCCTCAAAAGCATCAGTAAATAAACCCATATCTACATTTTACACAGGCTCCCCAGACCAAACACACACACACACACACACACACACACACACACACACACACACACACACCACTAAACTTGCACAAAAATTACCTTCAAATCAAGAAATCGTCATGTACTGCCTGAGTAACTCGCACACAGTGGTGTTTCTTCTGTAAACCCTGACTTAAAGATGCCAAACACCATAAGAAAACCCTACCCATGGGGATTACCCACACAGCAATATTCAAATGACCCAGCAACATGTGAATCTCTTTCAAAGTCAGTTTTTTTCCCGAGTACAAGTTACCTATATCAATGAAGATAACGCTTGAACTTTCTCCTGAGGTAAACAAGACTTCATACAAATAGACCAGCTGAATTCCCAGAAACACCAAGCATGAAACCAGCCCCTCAGACTTTTCTTCAGCTAAAGGAATGCCCAACTCACAGGCCACAATCTGAAATGCACTTACCGATTGCCAACACTGCAAACTTCACGCAGTACCCCCCCCCCCAAAAAAAAAAAAAAATCATATAGATATTGCACAACATAATCAAAACCAGAAACCTGTACCACAACCCAATGCAAGAAAGGGATCTTGGCGTCGTTGTTAATGATACATTGAAGCCCTCTGCTCAGTGTGCTGCAGCGGCTAAGAAAGCAAATAGATTGTTAGGTATTATTAGGAAAAGAATGGAGAACAAAAGTGAAGCCATTATAATGCCTTTGTATTGGTCCATGGTGTGACTGTACCTCGAATATTGTGTTCAATTCTGGTCGCTGCATCTCAAACAAGATATAGTGGAATTAGAAAAGGTACAGAGAAGGATGACGAAAATGATAAAGGGGATGGGATGACTTCCCTACGAGGAAAGAGTGTCTAGGGCTCTTCAGTTTGGAGAAAAGACAGCTGAGGGGAGATATGAAAGAGGTTTATAAAATAATGAGTGGAGTGGAATGGGTAAATGTGAATCATTTGTTTACTCTTTCCAAAAATACTAGGACTAGGGGGCATGCGATGAAGCTACAATGTAGTAAATTTAATACTAATCGGAGAAAGGTTTTTTTTACTCAATGTGTAATTAAACTCTGGAATTTGTTGCCAGAGAATGTGGTAAAGGTGGTTAGCTTAGAAGGGTTTAATAAAAGATTTGGATAACTTCCTAAAAGAAAAGTCCATAGACCATTATTAAATTGACGGGGAAAATCCACTGCTAATTCTGGGATAAACAACATAAAATGTATTGAACTTTTTCGGGATCTTGTCAGGTATTTGTGACCTGGATTGACCACTGTTGGAAACAGGATTCTGGACCTTTGGTCTGTCCCTGTGTGGTAATACTTATGTACTGAGGCGAAGAACATCCTGAACCAATTCCTGACACCCCCCCCCCAAGGTGACCCTCCAACAGAGATTCCCCCTGACATGAACCAGGGATGAAAAGGTCAGCCCAGAATCAGTCATTTCTGCTAACCACACACCACATCACAATATCCCCATGCATCAGATCTATCCTTAGCAAACCCATTGCAAAACTGTTCATCATAATGGAGCCAAGACCAGCCCCCATACGTCCTATAAGCCTGCAAATTCAAGTGAGCATACTTCCATAACCCAGGATATAAAGCAGGCTTAGCATCACCCAAAACACTTGCATACACATGAAATACTAGCATCTAATTGAAAATATTTTTAGACCCCCATCTTTTTTTCTTTTTACCTTCTTCCTTCCCCTCATCTCTCTTCTTCTCCACACCATCCTGCTCATTATACAACAAAGGAAAAAGATCAATAAACTTCCCCTTCAAAATCTTTTGCCTCATTGTTTTTCAAAATTTGACTAACAGTTCAATTTCGCAAAAAAGTATGTCCTCTAAGAGGCATTTGAGTGGCCGAAGAACCCCCAGATGACACTACTGGAACAGCCACTGAAGAAGATTCCTGGACATTCATATCATCCAAGGAACAGGAAGAGGAGGAGCTGTCAGATGAATCCCAAACCTGTAGAGGATCGGGACCCACACCTCGCCACTGGCGTTTCTCTACATCAAGCTTGCTCAAAACATGGTGCAGCTGTTTTATAAATTTCTTGTCATATAGACACTCTATTGTACAGGGGTCTGGGGGGGGTTGGAACGGGGAACTCAGGATGTTGCTGGGACACATGGGGAGCAGGCTGTGAGGGAGCTACTCAATCGCCAAATATATATAAGTTCACAAGGGCACATAATAACATAAATGACACCCTTGGAATTCCGTGGAATTCGAAGGGTGTCATTTATGTTACCATCAGGCTTATTTTTGAAAGAGAAGGGCGCCCATCTTTCAACACAAATCGGGAGATGGGCATCCTTCTCCCAGGGTCACCCAAGTCGGCATAATCGAAAGCCGATTTTGGGCATCCCTAACTGCTTTCTGTCGCAGGGATGACCAAAGTTCCCGGGGCGTGTCGGAGGTGTAGTGAAGGCGGGACTTGGGCGTACCTAACACATGGGCGTCCTCGATCCATAATGGAAAAAAGAAGGGTGTCCCTGACGAGCACAGTATGCAGGTCCCTGGAGCAGTTTTAGTGGGTGTAGTGCAATTCAGGCAGGCGGACCCAGGCCCATCTCCTCCTACCTGTTACACTTGTGGTGGTAAATGTAAGCCCTCCAAAACCCACCACAAACCCACTATACCCACATCTAGGTGCCCCCTTCACCCATAAGGGCTATGGTAGTGGTGTACAGTTGTGGGTAGTGGGTTTTGGGGGGCTCAGCACATAAGGTAAGGGAGCTATGTACCTGGGAGCAATTTCTGAAGTCCACTGCATTGCCCCCTAGGTTGCCCAGTTGGTGTCCTGGCCTGTCAGGGGGACCACTGCACTATGAATGCTGGCTCCTCCCATGACCACCGGGACATTTTGCGAGGATGTCTTCAGCAAAACTGGGGCGTCCCTTTCGATTATGCCCCTCAATATGTCTCAACTGCCCTGGCTCCTTCAGTTGACTATTAAGATATTTCATTGTATTGTACAAATAGCATGAGCACTGAGGGGGGGGGGGGGGGGGGGGGGGGAGGGAAGCATGGTTAGGCATGGTTTATAGCAGTGGTTCCAAAACCTGGTCCTGAAGGCACCCCAGACAGTCAAGTTTTCAGGATACCCACAAAGAATATTCATAAGAGAGATTTGCATCACTGCCTCCACTGCATGGAAATCTCTCTCATGAATATTCATTGTGGATATCCTGAAAACTGGCTGGGGTGCCTCCAGCAACAGGTTTGGGAACTACTTACAGTATAGCACTTAAGCCCAGGAATCGTGCCTACATTTAGATGTGGCAATTTGCACCAACAAAAATTGTGGTGCAAGTGCTTGCGTCTATATTTAGGCACAGAGCTCCCTTATGCTATAATTACACTCACAATAAAACATACCCCAATCCGCTCATGGCCCTCCCATTTGCACACCCCCTTTTCCGACTCATGTGTAAAATTTAGACGCAGATCCTGCACTTAAATTTATACACATACATATTAATTGAATCTAATTAATAATTGTTTGTTTAAAAAACCAATTATTGGTGCTAATTAGCTCATTATTCAATTAAAATGTACATGCAAATTGGGCGCATGCTTATATTTGCGTGTGCATTTTATAGCACTTTTTATAGAATTAGGGTGTATATCACTGTTATTTGAATGTTCTAATGTGTGTCTATTGAGGTATGGCATTTGTATCAATGTGGAAAATTACTGAATCGTAGACTTTCACCACTAATATCATTATCAATCCAAATACAATAACTTTTCACATTTTCTTCATGTTTCAACTTGCTATGTACACAAACGGTAACAATTTCTATATCCAACTTTTCACCACTTATCTTCATTTCAAAGAACTGCGAGGTATCCAACATGATATCCATGTTTTGGGTTCTGCTTCATGGATACCATCACTGATATCATCATCAGTCAAAATACAATTCCCTTGATATTCAAACCGATTTAACCAGTCGGCGACGGCCACTGACCTGTTAAGGTCCTCCCATGGACTGTCACTAACCACACCCTCTCCAAAAAACATTACACGATGTGATACCCCCAAGTGAGCCTTCTCTGGAGTAGCCCCCACATTCTGGAATGCATTGCCTGAAAGGCTCCACTTAACACAAGACTATCTCTACTTCAGGAAGCAGGTGAAAGCTTGGCTCTTCGACCAGGCCTTTAATGGGAGAAATAACTAACTTCAGTCTCACTCACTCACACACACAAGGAGTGACTCAGGCTGCACATACTACAGCGCGACATGTTTATCCACTCTTACCCTAGCTGAGATAATACTTAACCATCTCTCTGACCCCATGTGCAACTTTCTTCAAATCAATTACCTTACTTTCTAACTCTTCCTACTTTCTTACTCATCTATATGTTACAACTTTGTCTTACCCTTCACTATCAATTATAATGTTCCATTACGTATTGTGCTGATGTTACAAGTAATGAGCGCATGTAAGAAAATATCATGCAAATGAGTTCTGAATAGAACAGCCAAGCTGGGAAGATTTGAGGTCCTCTTAATAAAAATAAGAATAAATAAGTGTGATTTACAACCAGCTGCAGTTGTTTGAAGCTGAATATTTTGAACACCACCTGGTAATACAACATTAGAATTAGACATAGTATACCATGCCATATTTTGTATTGTTAGTCGAATATTTTTACTGCTGTAATTGCCTATGGCTCATGTTTGATCTATCCTTACTGTACACTGCCTTGAATGAATTCCTTCAAAAAGGCGGTAAATAAATAAATAAATTGCAGATAGCCGGCAATCCTCAAATATTCAGCGGCATATAATCGGTTATCTCTGCTGAATATTCATGGTTAGTGCACCACCATGATCCAGCTATCTTGGGGCACTTCAAGGATGCGCCAAAGTTGTGCCCCGATATTCAGCGCTGACAGAGCAAGGTTAGCACATAGATAGGACCACATAAACGGCTGTTTTACCTTTATGCACTAGCCAATGCCCCGGTTAGTGCTGAATATCAGTTTAACTGGGCATGTGCTAGCTGGCCAGCGAAAGCCTGGATATTCAATGGCGCTTCCCAGAAAAGGCCCGGCATTGAATATTTGGAATCAGCACCAGTGGCAGGCGATCACCATGCTGCCCGTTGCTGACTGAATATTGGGCCCAGTATATTGTAGAACCCTTTGTGATGGACATCCAGCTGTGAGATTCCTGAAGCAGAACTTGACACTAAAGATGCATTGAAAAAGTTAGATATCAAAGCCACCAGAACTTCCCTATGTTTTTTTCCAGTATTTTCAGATGTATCCCATCTGACCTCATTGCTTTGTCTACCTGTAGTTTGGCTAAGTCCTCATGAAAACAGTTTTCTGAAAATCGCTCAAATCACACTTCCATTGTTATTTGTGTTTGTCTTCTGAAATCTTACTCCTGGGCCTTCATCTGTGAACACGGAGCAGAAATATTTGTTAAGCAATCCCGATTTATCCTTAACTTCTATATACTCCTCTCCTTCACCCCTGAGCCTCACAATACCACTTTTGCATTTCTTTCTATTGTTAACATATCTAAAAAATGTTTTGTCCCCCACATTTTACTAGATGGCTACTTTTTCTTCTATTTGCATCTTTTGATTTCCTAGTTACTTTACCAGCTTCCCTTAGTTCTTCCATACAAGCTAAAAATACATCAGCAAGTATTTTGCCCACATGAAGGGTGGGTAATTTTCAAAGAGACCATAAGGGGCATAATTGAACAGGGCCGGCCATCTATATGGGTGGCCATCTCTAAGGCCGGCCCCGTAAAGCGGCATACCTGACCATATTATCGAAACAAGATGGCCGGCCATCTTTCGTTTCGATAATATGGTCGGGACCGGCCAAATCTCAACATTTGGGCCGGACTTAGAGATGGCTGGCGTTAGAGATTGCCACCATTGGTTTCCCGCCGATAATGGAAACTAATGGCGGCCATCTCTAACCCGGCCAAATCCAAGCCATTTGGTCATGGGAGGAGCCAGCATTTATAGTGCACTGGTCCCCCTCACATGCCAGGACACCAACCGGGCACCCTAGGGGGCACTGCAGTGGACTTCACAAATTAATCCCAGGTGCATAGCTCCCTTACCTTGTGTGCTGAGCCTCCCAAAAACCCCCAAACCCACTCTCCACAACTGTACAACACTACCATAGCCCTTATGAGTTAAGGGGGGCACGTAGATGTGGGTACAGTGGGTTTCGGGTGGGTTTTGGAGGGCTCACATTTATCATCACATGTGTAACAGGTAGGGGGGGATGGGCCTGGGTCCGCCTGCCTGAAGTCCACTGCAGTACCCACTAAAAACTGCTCCAGAGACCTGCATAGTGCTGTGTGGAGCTGGGTATGACATCTGAGGCTAGCATAGAGGCTGGCACAAAAATGTTTATAATTTTTTTGGGGGTGGGAGGGGGTTGGTGACCACTGGGGGAGTAAGGGGAGGTGATCCCCAATTGCATCCGGTGGTCATCTGCTCAGTTGAGGCACTTTTTTGAGGCTTGGTCCTAAAAATAAATGGACCAAGTAAAGTCGGCCAAGTGCTCGTCAGAGCCAGCCTTCTTTTTTCCATTATCGGCCGAAGCTGGCCATCTCGTAACCACGCCCCTGTACCGCCTTTGGTACACTGCCGACACGCCCCCTTGAACTTTCTCCGGCTCCACGACGGAAAGCAGTTGAAGCCGGACAAAATCGGCTTTCGATTATACCGATTTGGCCGGGTTTATGAGATGGCCGGCCATCTCCCTATTTGTGTCGGAAGATGGCCGGCCTTCTCGTTCGAAAATAAGCAGGCATGTCTTTTAGAAACTGTTCTCATTATGCACATCTAGAGTTTAACATTTAATAAAAAATGATGCCGAATTATGCATTTTTACTGGACTGTGCTGAAAGAGGTGGTATTGGGGTGATCATGAGTGTTAAATTGTAACAAATGGGGGGGGGGGGTTGAGGGTACAAGATAGGTGATTTGTGTAGGGAGTCTAATAACCTTGTACCCATCAAGGTCAAATTTTCAAATGTTTTTTTCTAAAGTCTCAAGAAACTGCTATAAAACAAAGGTGGCAGACTTACTTAGATCAATTCTGGATTTTTTTCTTACTGGATTTATAGATATGGCCATTAAAGATCTTTTTAAAGAAGTCGTTCTGACAACTGACACTTAGGAGTCTATTAGCCATGGAAAAATAATGAACTGTGCATTTCTGAGTCTCCTACAATTCTTTTTGAGAAGTTATACTGTGGTTTTTAGTCATTTTTACTTGCTTGACACATTTTGAATGTCGAATGCAAAGAAAAGAAGCTCAAATTGGGTACTCAGAAACTAATTTGACTGAAGGTTATTACAGAAAAGCATACTGTACCTAGCTTTTAATAACCATAAGTTAGGGTAGGGTTAGAGGAGCAATTTTCTCCTGGGTGGGTGGGCTAGAAATGGTCGTAAATAAGTAATGAGCCAGCATGATGTTTACCACGACAGAGGAAACATTTTATCATACCACTTCTAAATTTTAGCAACTTTAATTTATTTAGTAGAGATGGGTGGTTCCAATTTTCAGTACCTGTTCCACAGCCTGTGATCTGGGAACCTATTGATTTGAGGTTTCTTGTCTTTTTTTTTTTCAGCTTACTATGCAGTTGTTGAAGTTGAGGATTATGAATCAAAAAGATTCTGTAGACTTTTGTTTTGTTGTTGTTACATTTGTACCCCACACTTTCCCACTCATGGCAGGCTCAATGTGGCTTACATGGGGCAATGGAGGGTTAAGTGACTTGCCCAGAGTCACAAGAAGCTGCCTGTGCCGGGAATGGAACTCAGTTCCCCAGGACCAAAGTCCACCACCCTAACCACTAGGCCACTCTTCCACATATTTGCTCTTAGTCCTTGTGCATTTATTCTTAACGTCCACTCTTCCACATATTTGCTCTTAGCCCTTGTGCATTTATTCTTAATGTCCTACAGTTATAAACCTGTGTGCTTTCCCATTCCCTCTCAAAATAAAGAGAAATGCTCAGCCTTTCCAAAAATTGTTCCAAAATGATATTAGATATAAAGCTAGACATGTGAACACTAAAATAACTATAAAGTTGAGGGTAGGGCAAAAAATATCCAGCATGCTTCAAAAAAAGAAATTTGGGGCACATGTGGGGTGGTGGAGGGGCCAACTTAAATATTCCATTAAGACTTTGTGGGGCCTATACTCAACAGGGCACACTCTACATAAAGATAACTAGATCATTTATCCAGTTATCTTTAAGTATATTTTCATCTAGGTATTCTCTTTTCTTTGCACCATTGAACATTATCCAAAAAGGATGGAGAACAAAACTAAGAATATCATTACGCCTCTATATAGGTCCTTGGTATATCCTCACCTTGAGTACTCTGTGCAGTTCTGATTGCCCCATCTCAAAAAGAATATAGAAAAGGTTTGGAGAAAGGTAAGAAAGTTATAAAGTTATAAAGGGTAGGGAACACCCTACCTTACGAAGAGAGGCTAAAGAGAGGTTAGGGCTTTCCAGCTTGGAGAAAAGACAACTGACAGGGGATATGATAGAATTTGATAAAATTGTGGGATGGGACATTTAAATTGAGTATGATTGTTTAACCCATCAAACAACATAGAAAGAAGAGGAAGCCCATGAAACTAATAACCAGCAAATTGAAAACAAATCATAGAAAGTTTTTTTTAATGAAGCACACAATAAAGCTGTGGAATCTGTTGCTGGAGGACCAGCATAGCAAGATTCAAAAGAGGACTGTTTCTGGAGAAAAAAAATCCACAGAAAATTATTAGCCTTTTACTAAAGTGCAGGACATTTTGCACTTACCATATGTTTACCACAAAATTTAATGTGTAGTAACTTCAAAGCCTCTGCAGTGAATGAACAGTGCAGACAGATCCCGTACTACATGGCACAGCATTACATACAGTGCCAGAAAACACAGGAGCAACTGTGCTACCTGCCAACGGTATATAATATGGTACAGGGTCAGCCATAAATAAATACATAAGATGGCACATGGCTAGAGCGGTCAGACTAATATGAGCTCCGAACCAAGAACTGAAAACCTGTGACCTGAGACCCCCATAACTGGCTCAGAAGGAGCTCCAAATAACAACTGTCTGATCGAATGATCGAACTATCCATTCCTACCATCAGCAACGCCAGAATCATCCCGTAAAAGGGTTTATCTTACCTGCTGTCAGCTGGCAACGGTCCTGATTGTGCAAGTCCGGTAAGATGGGCAACGATCCTCATTGATTGCGGTTTCTCGACCCAATCCGGTAGAATATGGCCGATGAAATGCTATTTCTAGTCCTTAGCCAGAGGATCACGACTGGGGTTCCCTCACTCCAAATTGGTTACCAAGTGGACAACTCTATGAGGCTCCACATTTGTTGATCCCTGCCCCACGCAGGTTTGGACCTGGCTTGGAAGAATACACCGGATCTGGAGCGGCGTACTTGTTGAAGATTGGCCATCTACAGCTGAAGAAGCACTGTTTTAGTCTTCAGTCGGAAGAGTCACGGCCGGGGTTCTCTCGCTCTATGCCCCTTGCTGGGTGGACATTTCTGTGCGGCCCCAAACTCATTGATCATCTGCCCCGCGCCACAAGATTGCAACTTGACTTGAAGGTGTGCGCTGGTCTAGGATGGCGTACTTGTTGGGGATTGGCTGTTATACAGCTGAGGAAACGCTGCTTTGGCCCTCAGTTAGAGGAATCACTGCTGGGATTCCCCGCTTCACACCCCTTACCGAGTGGACATCTCTGTGCGGCTCCATACTTGTCGATCCTCGGCCCCGCACCACGTGACTAGGCCTGGACTGGAAGTGTGCAACGGATCTGGGGTGGTATATTTGCTGAGGAGAAACGTGTCTGGACAAGTTCATCGACCGCCACTTTCATCAGATAGGCGCTAGAGTTACTGTCCGATACCGAAGGAACACGATCTGCTACGGCTCATTGGCCCAGACGACAACGATGGACCTCCTAAGCACCAGGGCCACATGTTAACGTCTACTAAAGAGTACTGCAATCCCAACTGAGATTAAAACAACATATGATTAAGTAGACAAGTTAGTGTCTCATTGCGATTAATGCTATTACAGCTAATAAGACCATTACTAATACTTTGTTGACCATCACTCTTAGTCACTGCATTAACTCTAATAGAATGCGACCAGCTGTTTTCAGTAAGCAGAGGCCGTGTATAAATGGCATCAGATAGTTTGTAACTGAAGTGAAGAGCCTCAAGATATGGCTTTTCACCACTGTCTGGATTTATATATTGCTTAGCTTAAACCCAGATGGTACTATTCATTGTTTGTCAAACCCAGATGGACTGTTGCTGAAGCGGAGATACTCAAAATTTGTCTCTTTGCACATTGCTTAGTCAAGCTCACATAGAGGCACCATACTGATCTGCATTAATTACTGCATTAATTATTGTAATAACTACTGTTTCTGCTGACTTCTGTCCTTCTATTACTACATCTGCATCACATTGCTTTTCACTAAACTACATTACTAATTGGAATATCAATAATTGTGAATTTACAACACAATTGAAACAACGATTTCAAATACCCTACATGTGTACTCGAATCAATAACGAATTTGAGTAAATCGCTCTTAAAAACCATACATTGTTTACTTCAACTATCAAGCACTATCAATCTAACATCCCTTACAAAATAATATCAAGATGAATATCACTAAACTACTCTTCACTATCTACTCACGCTAATTCATCATATACTAACCACCCCCTATCGGAATCTAATAGCATTCCCACAATATATCTACCTTATCGTCCAGCCAGACATAATACATACCGCCATAACAACAACAAAAGTCAAAACAATGGAATCACCTCCTCACTTGAAGATCATCAAGATAAAGGAAAAAATGGATATAATAAATCTCCATCAACAGCAAATAGACATCTAAAAAAAAAGCAATATAATCTCAAATCTCAATGATCCCTTCCAAACAATCCAATTAGGATATACAAATGCCAGATCTGCTGTTAACAAAACAACTATAATAACAGACTGGATAAGTGATCATAACCTAGATCTATTAATCATCAGCGAAACTTGGATTCATGTTCAAAACGACCCAATATTGCTGGATCTTTGCCCACCAGGCTACAAAATTACTCACTGGCCGAGAAAGGGAAAGAGAGGAGGAGGCATTGCATTAATTTACAAATCTTATCTTACAGTAACAACTATAACCGAATCCATAACACCACAACTCGAAATCGCCTCTATTAGTATAAACCATTCCACCTTGCTAAACCATTTAAATATTATTTTGTTTTACAGACCACCAGGAAGTTGGCAAGAAAGCCAATCACAATTCATGGACTTCATTTCTAATGTCTGTGTATCTAATTCTAATCTTTTAATATTAGAGGACATAAACTTGCACCTAGAAGACCATAATGCAAAGAATACTCGAGAATGCAAGGACTTTCTCCAACTATGGGAATTTAATTGGATTAATACTCAAGCAACGCATACGAAAGGACACACGCATGACCTGGTCCAGAAACAAGAACGCAAAACTTACATCACAAGAGACCATATTGATCCGGTATTATTCTGGCAACAGTTCTACATGAATGAATGGTCAACACAAACAACTTCCAATCATTATCTTCTAAATAGGGACTACAGATGCAGGAACATACTTGACACACTAGCACCATCACAAACAAGAACATTGCCTAGACATAATTTACTACCTTGGTTTAATGAAGACCTGAAAAACCTAAAAACCCAAGTAAGAAGACTTGATCAAACGTGGAACAAAAAGAAAGATGAAAACACATTCAAAGCATGGAAACAAATGCTAAGAAAATACAAATATACAATTAGACAAAATAAAAGGTCATACTACAAATCCAAAATCGGACCAGAATATAAGGACACACATAAGTTATTCCAATTCGGCTTGACACCACTCTGGTTACCACAACCAATATAGATACCCCATCAGCAAATGAACTAGCCACTTACTGGGCGGGGCTACAGACCATATAAGGGAATCGCTCCCTTATATGGTCTGTAGCCCCGCCCATCACATCCCAGGATGCCATTTTGCGGTGGTGTCAACCCAAGGAAGAGGAGGGAGGCAGGCTACCTCCCTCCTCCAACTAAGGTAGGGGGGCTGGGAGGGGGTTCTTTTCTATGCTGGACCACCATGGATTCTGCAGATAATGCTGGGGGGGGGAGTAGGGGGGGCTGGGGTCTGCCGGACCTCCAGCCCCTCCCCCCATTGCTTGCTGGGAGGGGGAGGTTTGGCCAGCGGCCACTGGACTACCAGGGATTCAGCAGACAATGCTGGAGGGGGGAGTTGGGGTGGGCTGGAGGTCCGCTGGACCTCTAGCCCC
Organism: Microcaecilia unicolor; assembly: GCF_901765095.1. Lineage (NCBI taxonomy): Eukaryota > Metazoa > Chordata > Amphibia > Gymnophiona > Siphonopidae > Microcaecilia > Microcaecilia unicolor. Next base: position 63,957,304 of record NC_044035.1, read on the forward strand.
CCATCGCTTGCTGGGAGGGGGGGTTTGGCCGGTGGCCACTGGACCACCAGGGACCATTTTCTGTGGGTTTTTGGGGGGCTGGAGACCCACCAGTTCTCCAGCCCTCCATGAATCTGGGGGGGTCCTCAGGGGGTCCTCCAGCCCCCTGTTGGCAGGTTTGCTTTGGTGGGGAACGGGGGTCTGCCAGCATGCAACTGTATGCTGGACAGGGCTCACCATTCCTCCCCAATGATCTGCAAACCCTAATGCCAACTCGGAGCTGGCGTAGGGTTTGCCGTGGCCAGCGACCCAAATTTTGGCGCGCTGACCACTGATCATTGGTGATGAATGCATTAAGCCCTGTTTAGCATGCATTTGCATGCTACGTACACAAAGAGCCCTCGAGCGTGTTGTTTCATGTGCTCGAGGGCTCTGATCATGGGGTGGTAGCAAACGCCAGCGCTAGTATGGCGCTAACAGCCTCTAGCGCCGATGTTTGCTTTTGATCATCTGCCCCTACATGCAGTGTCAGATAGTGCAGTGGATTCCTGTGATTTTCCTGGTAGGGGGCAGAGTTAGTGTGTCAGGGGACTGGGTTGTAGGGGTTAAAGTATGGATTGGAATCAGGAGAGCAGGGGTGTTATAGATTTATGTCAGAGAGAGCAGGGGTCATGTAATTGTAATTGCAAGGAGTGGGGGTCATGGAGCTGTGTCAGAGTTGCATCGGTACTGCAGATAAAATAGATCCTTAAAAGAAAAAGAAGCGATGAGAAGTTCATAAAACTTGATTTGTCCATCAAAAATAACCACTCACCATGGTCATGTTTTGATCATTCTTCATCAGGGGTGAAACATTTGTAAATACAAATATATCTGTGTAGGAACAGCTTAATGGTTAGTGCAGTAGGCTGAGAAACAGGGGAACTGGGGTTGATTCATAGGAATAGCATAGCCATACTGGATCACACCAATGGTCCACCTAGCTCAGCATCCTGTTTCCAACAGAGGCCAAGCCAGGTCACAAGTACCTGGTAGAAACCCAAATAGTAGCAACATTCCATGCTCCCAATCCCAGGGCAAGCCGTGGCTTCCCCATGTCTGTCTCAATATCAGACTATGGACTTTTCCTCCAGGATCTTGTCCAAACCTTTTTTCAACCCAGATATGCTAACCACTGTTGCCACATCCTCCGGCAAAGAATTCCAGAGCTTATCTATTCGTTGATTGAAAAAATATTTCCTCCTATTTGTTTTATATTTCCATGTATCTTCATTGAGTGTTCCCTAGCCTTTATATTTTTGAAAGAGTAAAAATCATTTCACTTCTCATTCTACACCACTCAGGATTTTGTAGACCTCAATTATATCTCCCCATAGCCACCTCTTTTCCAAGCTGAAAAGCCTTAACCTCTATAGCCTTTTCTCATAAGGCAGGAGTTTCATTCCCTTTATCATTTTGGTTGCTCTTCTGTGAACATTTTCCTAATTCCATTATGGAGCTCATTTTCAAAAGAGAAAAACATCCAAAAGGTGGCAAAAGGTATTTTCAAAACCAATTTTTAGACGTTTTTCTATGAAGTCCATCAGAAGTGTATTCAAATCACAAGGGGGCATGTCAGGGGCGTGTTAAAGGTGGGTTCTAGGAGTTCCTAACACTTGGACGTTTTTCAGCCATAATGGAACAAAACAAAACCATCCAGGACTAAAACTAAGAACTTGTGAGCTAGATCTGTTTTTAAAACAAATAAGGCACAAAAGGGTGCCCTAAATGACCAGATGACCACTGGAGGGAATCAGGGGTGACAGACTCCCCAATACCCCCCTCCCCCCCAGTGGTCACCAGGTAACTATGATTGGATTATTCTTCCCAATGTGCACCACTTTGCATGTGTCCACATTAAATTTCATCTGCCATATGGATGCTCTGTCTTCCAGTTTCCTAAGGTCTTCCTGCAATTTTTCCCAATCCACATATGTTTTAACAACCTTGAATTGTTTTGTGTCATCTGCAAATTTAATCACCTCACTTGTCGTTCTGATTTCCAGATCATTTACAAATATGTTAAACAGCACCAGTCCCAGTACAGATCCTTGCAGTACTCCACTACTCACCTTCCTCTATTGAGAGAATATTTGCAGTCAGCGGCTAGCAAATAACTAGCTATGTCATGCGACTTAGTTGGCTATCCACGGATATTCAATGCTGGCCAGCTAAGTTTAACGGGCATATCGGACCGCATAAATAACAGTCTTATCTTTGCCCACTATTAATTTAACTAGTCAGCATTGAATATTCATATAGCTAGTTAAGTTAGAGCTGTTCAAAAAACTCCAGATATTCAATGCCAGTCACTGGAAATGGCCTGGCATTGAATCTCTGGCACTGAATCACCACGCTGCCCATACTGAACAAGATATGCTCAGCACTGAGGAAGCAAATGATTTACATGTTCATTTCAATCTCATTAATTTCTTCTACTCAAATAAGGAAGGAAATGTTTCCCTTGTCAAAATATTTTTGCCCAGTGGAGTTCTAGTAATAAAGTGTAAAAATGCACAAGATAATTGTTAGCAGTTTGCAGAAATGCCCCTTTAGCGCTTGCTGTTGAACTCATTTGCTTTGGCCTGAGGGTTTTGGGGGGGGGGGGGGGAGGAAGTGAATGTTCTTTATTGCATTATTCATTTTACAAAAAATGTGAACTATACATTAACTAACAAAGCTTCTTCTATCTATCAAGTCATACAATAGATGCAAACCTTTTCAAAGGATCTATGCTCAGAGAAAGTTATGTGCTTAGAGAATGCACAGATGAGATTCAAGAGAAGGAAAGTCAGGAATAAAGTGATATTGGGGACAAATTCAAAATATTCTCTGGGCTATAATTTCTAACTGCGGGCTTTGCAATACTTTTCAAAGTAGAGACAGCATGCAATATCGCTTTTAAACTTTTCCTGCAGACATTTTCACCTCTTTTTAGTGTGTGTTCTGCCCTTGATTTGCATGGAGGCAGATGATAGGACGTATAATAAGACTACAAAATCCCTGTAATCTTATAGTTCCCTTTAATAGGCTCTTTCAGAGCACATGTCCAGTTCTCTGTGTCTTATGGGACTCTTTGTATTGGCTTGCCTTGATCTATAAGTTTGCTGGGCCTGTTGCACTGCCTTCTCTCTCCATCAGGTCTGTAAGAGTTAGTCTGCAGCATTTCTCTTCTGTGAACTGAAACTGCCTATGTTGTATTCAGTTTTATGATGTTTTCAATCTATTGTGGCTCTATTAAGATTTTACCAGTGTAAAAATATAAACAGCATTACTCTCAGATTGTTCTTGAATTACTTTCAGCTTCTCTCTTGCATGAAAAGAGAGCTGGTGGAGAACAGACTCTCAGTTTGCAATGCAAAAGCTCTTATCCAGCATATCTGAACCGTAAGTTATTTTTCCTTGTTTGATTACTGCATTAAAGAAGATTTTGGTTCAAGAATTCTGAGTCTTCGCATAGTGATGTTCTATACTCTGGTTTAAGCTGCATGCCAATCACACCCAGTGAGAGGACAAAACAGTGAGTGCTCTTTTTTATCAGGGAAAATTATGTACAAGTATTAGAAAATGCATTTGAGTGAACTATTTTCCTTTCCTTACATACATCCAGAAACATATCCACTACACGAAGCTAAAAATACAACATACATACTTTTAGTCACATCAGACAGATGATTTACACAGGTAAAACATTTTTACCCATGAAAATTGCCCATGAATAAGAACAAGATGGGCCACCTGGGCCCTGGAGCAGTTGCATAGGTAAACCATCAATTTTTTTATGGGGACCTGAGCTCAAAGTGGGAGGCACAAAATTTTACTCTGCCCCCACACTCTACTCCTGCTCTCTGTGCCCCCCACAACTGCAACCCCCAAATACCTGGCATGCTCAGTTTTTGTGATTGAGTGAAAATCAAGCATGTGAGGGGGGGGGGGGGGGGGGGGAGAGGAAGGCCTGCATGGAGGCTGCCTATGGAAAGTTCTGCTGCTGCACTGTTCTCAGTTTCCATGACTTATGCATGCTACTTTTTACTTATGTGTAGGGAAGGGGCCAGCGCAGCAGTGGTCCAGTGTCGCTGAGTGCCAGGCCACTGAAAGAGGATCTCTTCTACTAGCAGGGCTAGAGGACCTCCATTAGCCATAACAATAGATGGGAGAGCCTGAATGCAAAGGAGGGGGTCCCAGGACCTCCGTGACTGTACCACTGCCCTGGACCAGCCAACTTTGTTGCTGCAGCTCTTCAGCTTGTATTATTCACACTGGTCTCGTGAGACTGGGATTGCAAAGGCAGCTAGAGTTGCCAAGTTTTCCCACACACCTTAATTAAATACCCATTAGTTGGGGAACAGGGAAAACAATCCCTTCTGAGTCTGAGTATCTAGGTGGGGAGGGGGGAGTATATTCTATAAAAATTACTGTCATGAATGCATTTATTTATCATATTTTCACATGCATAATGTGCATATTATATGCCTTTTTGCAAACCACACCCACCCACTGTGCGCTATATGTGTGGGCTTGCTATATTGGTGTATTTTTAATAAGAGGTTCTAATTGCAAAATTAGCGCATTTGATTTTAAGGCTTTTTCTTTTTAGTTTTTTTGCAGATTTTGTACAGCAGTTGTGTTAGTCTGACAATTAGTGCCTCATAGAAAAATAAGCTGGTATAGCACGCATTATATGTATGGGTATGTTATACCAGTTTATTTTTACATAGACTCACAATTTGTGCACATTTTCTGCATGGGCACATTATGGGGCCCTTTTACTAAGCTGGAAAAAGTGACCTGTGCTAGTTTTAGTGTGTGAAATTGGCATGCGCTGGGCCACTTTTTACCACGGTGGGAAAAAGGCCTTTTTAAAAATGAGGCAGTAAATGGCCATGCACTAATATTACAATTAGCGCATGGCTACTTACTGCTTCAGTCCTTACCACCATCTATTTAGTAAGCAGTAAGGGTTCACCTGCTAACCCTATGGTAATTGGACAGCGTGTGGCAGTGTGGCTATGCTGCTGATTACTGCTGAGAATGCCCCCAGGTAGAAAATAGAAAATTATTTTCTACCACGGGAAACTGCACACATCAGTTTTGAAATTAACGCCGGGATCCCAGCAGTAGGGCTGATTTGGCGCACGGTACCCTACTGTGCCTTTGTAAAAGGGCCCCTTTATGTGTAGAAATATGGTACTCAACGTCAGCTAATAATAATTTCTGAAACCTAGTCCATCACTCACCCAGTCGCCCACTCTCCCCAAGACCCTGGCACTTACTTTCCGTCAGCCTTCTAGACCCCATTCAGTTCCCTAGCGTTCTCTCTCATTATCACAAGTCCCCTGTCAGTTCTAGGGTACTACCTCAGCCTCCAGGATCCCAGTCAGTCCCAGAACTCTTTCTAACCATCCTAGTCCCCAATCAATCGCTTTCTCTCACATTTCCCAGGCCCCAGCCAGTCCCAGTACTGTCTCACCCTCCCCGGTCCCCAGCAATTACTCTCCCTTCATTGCTAACCCCCAGGACTCCAGGTCTGCCTCAGCCATATCACCCATGGACCTGTTCTGTGCTAACTGCAGTCACCCAGAAAGAAAGCACAGGCCTGGAGAACAACACCTGGGCTGAGTCTCAGCCTTGTTTCACCCACCCTAATACAGACTTCCTGTGGGGGTGGGGGCAGCTGAAGATTCAACACAAGCCAGGATTAAAGACTCTATGTTGCAAGTATTGGAATGATGCAGCTGAAGCCACAATGGTCAGCCCACAGGTGGGGATTAATGCCACTAATCAAACATGACTGTCGGACTGGACATTATGGTATTTGGACAATACAGAAAGACGATGATGGATAGCTGGACTATCTAGTCCAAAATGTGGGCTGTTGGTGCCTTGTGCAAGAATAAAGGCATCCACATGGCTCAAACTCATAGAATGCTGCCCTGTGCCACGTTAGAATCAGCTGTTTTGGAGGCAATGCTGATAAAATTGAAAAGTGAATAGGGATGACTTGTAGTGGGCTGCTGCTAGATGGAACAGAGTTGTTGGCAATAAGAGAAGGTAAAAACAGGCTGACTGGTAAGCAGGGCTGCGGCACTGGATTGATAGGATACTGGCAAGCAAGGCAGGTTGATGTGGAGGGGCATTTTTGAAAGGAACGTCCAAGTTGCGATTTGGACGTCCTTGCAAAATGTCCAAATTCAGGGGCGGGGAAACTCGTATTTTCGACGTCCATCTTTTGTTTTGAAAATACCGTCAGAGACGTCCAAATCCTTAAATTTGGACGTCCCTAGACATGGACGTTTCTGACTTTCAGTGATTTTTGAAACCAAAGACATCAATGTCAAAAACATCCTAATGCAAGCCATTTGGATATGGGATGAGCCAGCATTTGTAGTGCACTGGTTCCCCTGATATGCTAGGACACCAACCAGGCACCCTAGGGGGCACTGTAGTGGACTTCATAAAATGCTCCCAGGAACATAACTCCCTCACCTTCTGTGCTGAGCCCCCCCCCCCCAAACCCACTACCCACAACTGTACACCACTACCATAGCCCTTACGGGAGAAGGGGGCACCTATATATGGGTACAGTGGGTTTATGGTAGGTTTTGGAGAGCTCGCTGTTTCCTCTTCAAATGTAACAGGTAGGGAGGGTATGGGTCTGGGTCCGCCTGTCTGAAGTGCACTGCAGTACCCAGTAAAACTGCTCCTGGGACCTTCATGCGCTGTCATGGACCTGAGTATGACATATGAGGCTGGCATAAAGGATGGCACAAAATATTTTTAAAGATGTTTTTTCAGGGTGGGATGGGGTTAGCAACCACTGGAGGAGTAACGGGAGGTCATCCCCGATTCCCTCCGGTGGTCATCTGGTCATTTCGGGCACCTTTTTGTGCCTTATTCATAATAAAAACACGTCCGGGTGAAAACGTCCAAGTGTTCGTCAGGGACATCCTTGCTTTTTTCAATTATGGGTCAAAGACGTCCAAGTGTTAGGCATGCCCAAGTCCCACCTTCGCTATGCCTCTGACATGCCCCCTTGAAATTTGGACGTCCTTGCAATGGACTGCAGTTGGAGACGTCCAAAATCGGGTTTCAATTATACCGATTTGGACATCTCTGGGAGAAGGACGTCCATCTTCCGATTTATGTCGAAAGATGGACGTCCTTCTTCTTTTTCGAAAATGAGCCCATAAGTGGATTAACTTGTAGGCTGATGGGGAGGGACATAATCTAATCTATCATCTCCTTGTGACTCTAGACAAGTCACTTAACTATCCATTGCCCCAGGTACAAAATAAGTACCTGTACATAATATATAAACCCAGTTTGAGTGTAACCACAGAAAGGTGGTATATTAACCGCCCCCCCATCTCCTTTCCCCTGATGAGCAAGAGGTAGGCTAGGAAGTGAAGGCAGGAAAGGGGTCAGGGTGTGTGTGTGCTTGTGACAGGGCATAACGGACTGGGTTAAAGAAAGGGAGGTAGGAATGTAACAAACAGCAGAACCAAAGTAGACATGGGGACACTTGTCCCTCTCCTCCTAATCTTTCCATTTGCCTTTCTTCCCTCCTCTCTACACTCTTTCCATATCCTAGATACTCCCCTACCTCTTAATTGCTCTCCCTGTCTTTTCTTCATCTCTGGTTCTCTCATCTTGATGTTACCATATTTACAGAATTGGAGATGCAGGATTCATATTGTGTTTGCCTTGGGCATACAGTGATAAAAATAAGAACATAAGAACAGCCATACTGGATCAGACCAACAGTCCATCTAGCCCAGAATCCTGTTTCCAACAGTGGCCAATCCAGGCCACAAGTACTTGGCAGAAACCCAAACAGTAGCAACATTCCATGCTACTAATCCCAGGGCCAGCAATGCTTCCCTTTGTCTGACTCAATAGCAGACTATAGAATTTTGCTCCAGGAACTTATCCAAACCTTTTATAAATCCAGATACACTGACTGCTGTTACCACATCCTCTGGCAATGAGTTCATGAGCTTAACCATTGATTGAAAAAATATTTCCTCCTATTTGTTTTAAAAGTATGTCAATGTAACTTCATTGAGTGTCCCCTAGTATTTGTACTTTTTAAAACAGTAAAAAATTGATTCACTTCTACTCATTCTACACCACTCAGGATTTTGTAGACCTCAATCATATCTCTCCTCAGCCATCTCTTTTCCAAGCTGAAGAGCCCTAACCTCTTTAGCCTTTCCTCATATGAGAGGAGTTTCATTCTCATTCCTTCTATAAACCAGGGGATTTTTGGTATGATCTCAATCTCTCAGTTTTGCTAGATGAAGGAGTAACATAATGGTTAGTACAGTGGGTTAAGAACCTTGGGAAACAGGTTCAATTCCCATGACAGCTCCTTGTAACAATGAGTAAGTCAATTAATACTCTATTGCCCCAGGTACACAACATATTGTGAGCTCACTAGGGATAGACAAAGTACTTACATATAATATATGTACATGGATTTGGTTGTACCACAGAAAGATGCAAGAGGGTTTGATATTGATGATAGAATGCACTGAAAAGGCCCAGAGCGGACTGCAAGCAATGCAGAAATGGCTGAGAGAACCAGGGAGCAGAGGTTCTTTGTTTGCGCAAAGGTCAGTGAAGTGGGGCTACAGAGTTAAGAGCCCAATGGAAGAGAGCTATTTAGGGGGAAAGAGGAGAAGAAGTGGAAGAGGGCAAAACTGGCAGAGCATAGGCGCCCGGTATAAGAGGCTTGGGGAGGCTAAGCCTCCCCAGACAGAAGTGCAGCAGGGGCGGGGCGGACCGGACCGCCCAGGTGCAGCTCCTGCTGCCTTGAACATCTCCCCCCCCCCCCCCCCGACTGGTGCGTTGTCCTGCGATCTTTACCGCCCCCCCCCGACTTCTGCCGTATCACTCTCCCCCTCTGCTCCTGTCCTGTCACGTCGTCTTTGAACGTCGAGGATTCCTTCCAGTAGCAGCAGCAGCATCGGCAATGATGTAAGTGCCGTTTTCAGCCTGCCCCGAAAGCACTCTCTGGACAGCATCCCTCCTACGCGGGAAACTGTACAGAGAGTGCTTCCGGGGCAGGCTGAAAGCAGCGCTTACATCATTGCCGATGCTGCTGCTGCTGCTACCGGAAGGAAGCCTCGAAGTTCAAAGACATGACAGGAGCGGAGGGGGAGACCGATACCGAACTAGTCCGGGGGGGGGGAGCGAGGGGGGGGAGCGATGCATCATGCCAGCCAGCTGCCACACCAAAGGGAAAGGAGGTGGAGAGAGGAGGATGTGAGGTGCCACATCTAAGGGGAAGAGGGAGGAAGGAAAACAATGGCAGGGAATGGGAAAAGGGGGTGGAGAAAGGAGTGAGAGTGATGGAAGCAAGAAGGGGAGGGAAGAGAAAGGTGGGATGCATGAGGACGCTGGAGGAGAGAGAGAGAAAGTGGAAAAGTGCAGGGGAGAGCCAGGGACATGCAAAAGAGCAGGGGGGAGTCAGAGAGAGATGGGGAGAGAAAGAGGGGACATGGAAGAGAGCAGGGGAGAGCCAGAGAGAAGATGCTGGATAGAAGAGGAGAGAGAGAGAGAGAGATTAGTGGAAAGATGGGGAGAGAAAGAGGGGACATGGGCAGGAGAGAGAGAGAGAAGCTGCTGGGGAGAAACTGGGGGAGACCCTAGCTGTCAGACGGAGAAATGCTGAATGAAAGGAGGGAGAAAGAGGGAAGACACTGGACGTAAGGGTAGGGAGGGAAAGAGGAAAGACACTGGAAGGATGGGGATAGAGAGGACATGTTGAATGGAAAAGGGTCGAGAGAGAGAACTGTTTAGAAGGAAGGGGAGATAGAGGGAGACAATGGATGGAAGGAGAGGGAGACAATAGACGGAAGGATTGGGAGAGGGTAATGAGTAGAAGGATGGGGAGAGAAAGAGGGATGACACTGGATGGAAGGGTAGAAGGGAAAGAGGGAAGGTGCTGGACATGGATGGATGGAGTGGAGGGCAGGGAAGAGAGGAGAAATGTTGGACCAGGATGGAGGGAAGGAAAGACAAAGGAAGGAGATGCACATGGATGGAGTGGAAGGGAGAGAGGAGAAATGCTGGACATGGATGGAGGGGAGGAAAGACAGAGGAAGTTCATGCACATGGATGGAGGGGAGGGGACACATGCTGGATATGGATGGAGGGAAAATTGCTGAATTTAAGGGCTGGATTGGAACACTTTGAGGGCAGATGCTGAAACTGGAGAAAGGATAGGGACAGGGCTACAGATGGTAGACAGGACGCAGAAGGACACAGGAGGATGGTGGACATGTTGAGAGAAAAAATATCAAAAGGAAAGAAGACACTGGGACCAAAACGAATAGAAAAACTAAATGATCAGACAACAAAGGTAGAAAAAAGTATTTTATTCAGAATTTATTAACTGGAATATGTCAGCTTTTGGAAATGTACATCTGTGATATTTTGCATGTAAGTTTCAATTTTTCTAGTATTGCTGCATGCTGAGTCTGACTTCTTGAGGTAACTTTCCAGTTTTGCCTTCATATCTGTTGTGTCATGTGTTTTTCATGTGTAATCAAGGTGCAGTATTCTACTAGTGTGTAGTATTTACAGCCCTTTTTGGGTTTTTTTTTTGTTTCACTAGGTTGTGTACTGGTGTTTTAGAGCCCGGTGTAATTACAGTGCTGCTTTTCCACGCATCAGGTTGTAGCTCGTCCTGTCCTTGGAATTAGTGCTGTTATGGTTTGCTAAGGTTATGAGTGTGTTTTTGCACAAGTTTGTGTATAGTGTTTTGCAGTGGAGAGATTGTGTATTGGCATTACTGAGGTGGCACCAAAACATCAAAAAGGGTTTTAGAGCCTAAATCATGACACACTACCTCTTGAAGGATCTACATGTAGTTGTTAATAAAAGGAGCTCATTGTGAACACTATCCACCCTAAAAGGGTGTTTTGTGGCTCTACATGAGAATTGTGATATTATGATCCCTTGTTTCATATTGTTGACGGTCTGCATTTTCTATATGGGTGGTATATTGGTGTATTAGGGTCTGCCTAGTGTTATGGTACAGTAAGGTTCTCAGTGTGTTTTTGCACAAATTTGTGCATAGTGTTTTGCAGTTGAGCGATTGTGGTTAGTATATGCTTTGAGCAACCACTTTATTCTTTGACATATGATACATATCTAATTTCTAAATTTAATAAAAGGTATTAATTGTGACTATTTTATTTTTACTTATTTTTTTCTGTGTTAATTGTGGCTATAAGCTCCGCCCCTGGCTCCACCCCTTACCCCACCCCCTTTAGCCTCCCCAAACAGTTGGGCCACCGACCGCCTATGTGGCAGAGAAGGAAGGAGAGCTAGTAAAGAGGGAAATTTCTCTTCACTAAGAGTATGTCAGGGCAGTGGGGTATGAAAGGGAGAAGGAGGAGGCATCAGGAGGGGGAGATCGAATTGAATCAAGGCAAAAAAGATGGGGCCAAGGGCAAAAAAGAAGTTGATGTCTGTGTCATTACTAGGTCTAACGTGTTGCCTCTTGTAAATGTGTGTGGTTTCATGCTGAGTGAGGTCCAATTGTTCCAGAATTGAATGAAAGGTAGAGTGAGAATCAAATAAAAACATAGAAACATGACAGCAGATAAGGGCCAAATTGCCCATCCAGTTTGCCCTTTCTGGGTAACCACTAACTCCTCCTTTCCTAAGGGATCCCACATGCCTGTTCCTCTCTTCCTTAAATTCTGACACAGTCTTCATCTCCACTACCTCCACTGGGAGGCCATTCCACGCATCCACCACCCTTTCATTGAAGGAGTATTTTCTTAGATTCCTCCTAAGCCTATTTCCTCTCAGCTTCTTCCTATGCCCTCTCATTTCAGGGTTTTCCTTCATTTGAAAAAGACTCACCTCCTGTACATTGATGCCACTAAGGTATTTAAACATCTCTATCATATCCCTTTTCTCCTGCCTCTCTTCCAGCGTATACATGTTGAGGTTCATAAGACTGCCCCCATATGTTTTACGATGGAGAATGCTTGCCAATTTTGTAGCCACCTTCTGGACTGACTCCATCCTGCTTATACCTTTCCGTAGGTGCGGTCTCCAGAATTGCACACATTACTCTAAATGGGGCCTCACCAGAGACTTATACAGGGGCACTATCACCTCTTTTTTCCTGCTGGTCTTTCCTCTCTTTATGCATCTAAGCATCCTTCTGGCTTTGACCGTCGCCTTTTCTACCCGTTTGGCCACCTTAAGGTCATCAGGTCCCATACCGAGGGCACTCAGTTTATATATATATATATATATATATATATATATATATATATATATATATATATATATATATTTTGTTACATTTGTACCCCGCGCTTTCCCATTCATGGCAGGCTCAATGCGGCTTACATGGGGCAATGGAGGGTTAAGTGACTTGCCCAGAGTCACAAGGAGCTGCCTGTGCCTGAAATGGGAATTGAACTCAGTTCCTCAGTTCCCCAGGACCAAAGTCCACCACCCTAACCACTAGGCCACTCCTCCACTATCGCCTGTGCAAAACTGTGTCAAAGGCTTTACTAAAATCCAAGTAACATAGTAACATAGTAGATGACGGCAGAAAAAGACCTGCACGGTCCATCCAGTCTGCCCAACAAGACAACTCATGTGTGCTACTTTTTGTGTATACCCTACTTTGATTTGTACCTATGCTCTTCAGGGCACAGACTGTATAAGTCTGCCCAGCACTATCCCCGCCTCCCAACCACCAGCCCTGCCTCCCAACCACTGGCTCTGGCACAGACCGTATAAGTCTGCCCAGCACTATCCCTGTCTCCCACCACCGGCTCTGGCACAGACCATATAAGTCTGCCCAGCACTATCCCTGCCTCCCAACCTCCAGTCCTGCCTCCCACCACTGGCTCTGGCACAGACCGTATAAGTCTGCCCAGCACTATCCCCACCTCCCACCACCGGCTCTGTACACCATATCTAGTGTCATTCCCACGTCCACCTGCCTCTGGTGAAGCCATGCTGCCTCAGGTTCTGCAGGCCATTCGGTTAGAGAAATCTTCCATTAGTTTTCTCACTGCTAAGGTCAGACTGAAAAGTCTGTAATTCCCAACCTCCTCCTTACTTCCGCTCTTGAGCAGAGGGACTACACCCGCCTTTCTCCAGTCTTCCAGTACAACACCATACTTTAGGGAAGCATTGAAGACATCTCCTAGTTCCCTTAAGCACCATCAGATGTATGCTTTTAGTTTATCTAGCTCCTCACGAACACAGTCTTCTGAGAATTGGTCCAGGTCTACCATACCTCCATCCCTATTAGCATTTGTTTTCTGCAGTCCTACCCCTGGCCTTTCATTCATGAACACACAGCAGAAGTAATTGTTGAGCAGTTCAGCTTTACCCTTATCGGATTCTACGTATTCCTCCCTCTCAGCTTTGAGCCTCACAATGCTTTTATGGCACTTCCTCCTCTCACTTACATATCTGAAAAACGTCTTGTCCCCCAATTTTACCGTATCAGCTATCTTTTCCTCCATTTGTCTCTTGGCTTCCCTGACGGCATTTCCAGCTTCTTTTTGCTTTTCTAGGTATTTTTTTGCCTGTTTTCCTCTTTCTGAGTTGTCTTGTATTGTACAAAGGCTATCCTTTTTTCCTTTATCATTTCATCAACTATATTTGTGAACCAGAGCAGTCTTCTTTTTCTCTTACTTTCATGTAATTTTCTAACATAATGAATGAATGTTGAAGTTGCCCAGAATAAGAAATGGTGAGAAAATAATGCAGGTTTCCAATATGAAAGAAGACAGTTCCTCAAGAGAGTTTGCAGTCAGTAGGGGAGGATGATAGACAAGGTCTATATAAAGGAAAGAGCTATACGTTGAGAAATAGAGAAGGCCTATATACGAGAGGGCAAGTGGGAAAAAGTTGCAAGGGAAAACCCGGAGAGTGCTGGAGTAGATGAAGGCAATGCCTCCACCTCTCCATGCTGGACGAGGGAATTGGACATGAGAGAATTCTAGGGGAGAAGCCTCAAAGAGGGTTGCTGTATCACCAGGATGGAGCCATGTCTCCGTCAGGCAAAGAATGTCTAGAGAGTGGGAATGGAGTGTCCTTGTGACAGAGAGAGCGAGTATTTAATAAGCCAATTTTTAAAGAGGAGACAGAAGAGGACATTAAAGTAGGTGCAGCAATAAGAGAAGAATAGGGAGATGGGCAGAAAGCAGAGGATGAGAAGGAGGGGGAAGTGGAGGACACTATCCCCACCATATGGGAATTGATGACATGAGCAAGCCAGAAGAAAACAACAAAATGGTAAGAAACACAATGGCATGGATCAAGATAGGGGCCAAATGAGACAGGAAGGAGCAAAGGAGGGATAATGTTGGTCCAGTTAGGCCGAAGGAGGTGCCCTAAGGAGCACAGGTCCTGCTCCTTGTGTGTGCTCCTTTGGCATATGCATACAGCATGCGCCTGCAGCACACGCACCTTGATTGTGTTTGGTAGAAATAGAAGGGAAGTGATGTCACTTTGTGCAGTTGCAGGGAACAGGATCAGGTCGACAGCCGGATTATTTATTTATTTGTTGCATTTGTATCCCACATTTTCCCACCTATTTACAGGCTCAATGTGGCTTACAAATTTTTCATCATGGCTTATGTCATTTCAGAATACATATACAATTGGTAATATATATAGAACATGAATGCTAAATGAACAGTCAGGTAAAAAATGGAAAATATACAATTGGTATCACATATTGAACATTGATTGCATATTAAAATTAAACAATATGATATAGGGAGAACATAATCCGATTGTTAAGTAAATGGTGGTGAATTACAGTTCCAATTATAAGTCATTATGGTATGTCTTATTAAAGAGATGTGTTTTCAGTGCCTTACGGAAGTTAATTAGGTTACAAATTATTTTCAGGTCCAATGGTAGAGCATTCCACATTTGTGAACTTAAGTATGAAAAGCTGGATGCATGTATTAATCTATATTTTAGACCTTTACAGCTGGGGAAGTGAAGATTTAGGAACAAAAGTAGAAAAGTGCATTTCTCTAGGATTCCTGGAGCATCTTCCTCCCACCAGTGTTGAACCTGTCTGCTTCACAGAATTTTCTGTAGCTGCCATTCATTCCCTCTAGGATCACAGTAGTTTCTTTCTGAGCCTGCCTGTCTGTATTTCCTGCAGCTGCCTCTCACCCAAGGACCACAGCAATTTCCTTCTCCCAGCACTTGGATGCAGTGGCATTTCTAGGGGGGGGGGCGGTCCACCCCGGGTGCACGCCGCTGGGGGGGGGTGCCGCGCGCGCCTGTCCGTCGTTTGTTCCATGCTCCCTCTGCCCCGGGACAGGTCCTGTTCCGGGGCAGAGGGAGCATGGAACGAACGATGGACAAGTGCGCGCGACACCCCCCCAGCGGCGTGCACCCGGGCGGGGGTTCTTTCGCGGGGGGATGTCCTTTCGCCGGGGGGGGGGTCGCACTGCATCCAGGGGGGGGCTGCACCGGGGGGGGGCGGAGCGCATCGGCGACCCGCGCTGGGTGTCAGCCCCCCTAGGAACGCCACTGCTTGGATGACTCTCCCTCAAGAATAATCTCCAGGGTGCAAAATGGTGGCTATGATCCCTAGTTGTAGCCTTGTAGTACTACTGCTAGAGGTCATCCTGTATGCATGTTTTCTCTTCTTTCCTGTCTCTCATGACTTTAAGACATGTTTTCAAAAGTTTCCTGAGTAGAATGACCTGCCTTTGTCCCTTCCTTAGACTGTGACCAACTCAACTGGTCATAGTATATAGAGGCAACATATCAAGGTACACTTGGAAGTTCTTTTAAATCTAATCAATAGTGCTGAATATAATTGGGACTATTTATATATCTCTATGCCACGTTTTCCTCATCTTAAACACCTCTCAATGAGCCATTCTCAGACATTCATTGGCATTTACCTGCATAGTGCTGCTGAATATCCCCTCTGACCACCATGGCACTGTGTGGTTAGTGCTGGGCAGTCCATAGGTAGAGTTGGACAGGAGCTAGCAGTTATGCAAGCACTGTCCATTTTCAGTGCTGATGTTGGTATACTAACTGGACAGATAGGACTTAATTAAAGGTAGTCCTAACTTTACCTAGTTAGCTATGTAGGTGCTGGCACTGAATTCCAGCTGGTACCTGCATAACTTCCACTTTAACAGATGACCCAGATGTTCAATGCAATCGCCTGCTGACCATCGTGAACTGAATATCGGGGCTGAATTGTTTTAGATACACAAGGCAGTATTAAGTGCAGCCATTCTACCAGTAGTCTACTGCTGCCCAAAGATTGAGAGAGAGGAAAACCTTTTGTAGCCAAGGTTTACCCCCTAATCTTATCCTTCCATCAAGATAGTACCACTCACCCTGACAGTGTCCCTACACCATAATCATCCCCCCCCCCCCAATAAACACCATCCTGGACATTACCCCCCCCCCCCAGCAAATAATCTCCTCTCAAGACATGCTCTCTTCAAGGCAAGCCTCCTTCATGATATGGTCCCCAAGACATGCCCATCTCTTAAGACTAGCCCCTCACAAGTTAAACCTGCATGATAAAGCCCCCAAGTCAAGTCTCTCCCTGAAGGATTTTTTTCGTTCTCCACAAGATTCACAGAATAATTACATGGCACCGATGCCTCTAGTGTCAATACAGTTCTCATGGTTTTTCTCCTATACCTCAATGTCTGTTGTTGCTTTTTTTTTTTACATCATTTTTTTTTATTCGTTGGAATAGGGATATCCCAGGTGATCACAATCTCATCATTCTCTATAATTTTCTTAAGGAGTGTGTATTGTCACAAAGAATCCAGAGCATAGTTTACTTCAATTATTTAGGTAGCTATCATTGCATAATCTGTACCATATTTCCTAATAGGTATAGGATGCTTCACATTATCCAGTGATATATAGAAGCAGGAAGAGCAAACAGAACTGATTTATTATTCAAATAAGCATGTGTTTTTCATTAAATAAAAGATGTCATCCCTTTCTGATTTCCATCTCTATTTTGCAAATGCAAAACATGAAAAATGTGTCATCTGGCAAAATACAATATGTTTCTAAAGACATAAAAATGCCTTTCAACTACATTTTAAACAAATATAAAACACTACAAATGAGATTCCCACAACAAAAAAATGGTTAAAATATTTTATGAAAAACCCAAATGGGGTCATGCTGAGAAGATACAAAAAGCCATCTGGTAATTATTAAAGCATTTCTATTAATTAAATGTAAATCATGTCTGAAGGAAAAAAAATGAAAGAACAAAACAACCAAAAGATATTTGTAATGCAAATAAAAAACAAACTGTTAAACATATATTCCATCTCAAAAGACTAGCATTTTATAGTAATTTTAGAAAAACAAAAACCTCATGAACACAGAATTCCATTCTAAATTGTAGGGATTTGAAATAAGATTAAGCAACTTAATTGTTAAGCACACAAGTTTTCAAGACAAAACAAACTACTTCACTTGAAATCCATCCAGCATTGAACACTATGGGCCCCTTTTACCAAGCTGCAGCAAAAGGGGGCCTGCGCTGGCATTGACGTGTGTTTTTGATGCACACTGAGGCCCCCTTTTACCGCTGCCAAATAAAAAGTAGGTCTTTCTTTTCTGCAAGAAATGGCCATGTGGCAAGTAAAGCACTTGCTATGTGGCCATTTCAGGGGGAAGCTCTTTCTGCCACCCATTGAGGTGGCGGTAAGGGCTCCCATGCTAACCCAGCGGTACAAAAATAAATATATTTTCTAGCGCCAGATATGATGGCGCAATGGGGGTGGGAACTACCACCAGTCTGCTGCAGTAGCCCAGTGGTAGTTTCTTTTTAGTGAGCGGTAAGCCTGTGTTGGGCTTACCACCATTTTGTAAAAGGGGCCCTTTGAAACTATGGGGCCCATTTGCTAAAGTGAAAATTAGCATACTTAGAGCAGGCTAATTCCAGTTTTATCTTAATAGACAGGAACGGGATGAGAAATAGAAATTGATTGTGCCTTGAATTAATGCTTGGCAACATTCCGCTTGTGAGAAGTCAATGCAGTAGATAACATAGAACATCTAGCACCATTTCAATAGGTGATGTTAAGTTTATGTATGATATATGCAGTGCAATTAACATGCAAATGAAGCCAAATTCCAGACAGAACATAGAGATCGGAATTAAGACATCCAGATCAAGATGTGCTTTTCTGGCTTTGCTATACACTGAGCAGAAAATTTCAATGTATTGTCCACAGTGACACCAAACTTTTTTCCTTGATGGCAACTCCTAATATAAAACTGTTACAGACAGACCAACAGGACTGCAACAAAATCTAGCAAGGGAGACTCTGCATTTTCATTCTCTTCTGTATCGAAAAGACATAAGACTGATCCATTGACTCTGGAGAAAGCCTTGGGTAACAAGGAGCAAGCTCCTACCACCACACCTACAATGGGGGAACTCCTTGTCATTAAGCCATTGATACAGCATCAATTGGATGCCTTCAGCAAAATAAAGTGAGACTTTAAGTCCCTGACTCAACAAATACAAGCCTTGAAAGACTGCATTGAACATTTACAGGCAAAAGGTTACAACTGCTTAGCGGAGAAAAGACTTTCTTGGTTTAAGGCTATAGCTGAAAGCAATAGAGCAAGGCATTGTTTGCTCTATCCCGTATGGGTGATCGTCGCCCTCAATAACCAGACAGAGTGTTTCATAGAATTGAGAACCTGCGGAGCAGAACATAAGCATTGCCATACTGGAATATACTAAAGGTCCATCAAGCCCAGTATCCTGTTTCCAACAGTGGCTAATCTAAGACACCAGTACCTGTCAAGATCCTCAAAAAGTAAAATAGATTTTATGCTACTTATCCTAGAAATAAGCAGTAGATTTTCCCATGTCCATCTTAATAATGGCTAATGGACTTTTCTTTGAGGAAATTATCCAAACCTTTTTTAAACCTTGCTAATTTAGTTACTTTTAACAAATTCTCTGGCAATGAATTCCAGAGTTTAATTACATGTTGAGTGAAGAAATATTTTCTTTGGTTTGTTTTAAATGTACTACTTAGTAGCTTCATTGCATGCCCCCTAGTCCTAGTATTTCGGAAACAGCAAACAAGCGAATCATGTCTACTCATGCTTCTCCACTTAATATTTTATAACCCTCTATCATATCTCCCTTCAGCCATTTCTTTTCCAAGCTGAAGCACACTAGGCAGTTTAGCCTTTCCTCATAGAGATGTCATCCCATCACCTTTATAATTTTTGTTGCCCTTCTCTCCAACGTTTCTAATTCCGCTATATCTGTTTTGAGATGCGGTGACCAGAAATTCATGCAGTATTCAAGTCCAAGTCCAATTTATTTGATATACCACAAATATAGCAAAAAACAAAGTGGTTTACAAAGTAATTAAAATATAAGGGAAAGGAAAACTTGACAAACATAAAATCAACAGCAATAAAACCTACCTGACAGCGGGAGCAGATAGGAGGCAGATGCTGGAATGGGGAAGCAGTAGCAATTCAGGTGACTACGAGAGGGACGTTAGGATTTGCTGTGGCACCCCTGAGAGTTCACAGTGGTACACCAGGGTGCTGTGGCACACAGTTTGGGAACTAAATGCACCTGCTGTAAAGAAGGGACAGATAAGAGACATTGATTAGATGAGCAAGGAACCCTACTATTAGAATATGGGGGAAGAAGGGAAAACAGAAAAGCTGGACAGCCAGATGATTGAATCTGATGGCCAAGGCCAGGGAGTTTGCAAGGGATCCTACACAAAACTAGAAGCCAATGTTCAGCAATAAGAAGGGGGTAACATGATCATATTTCTCTTCCGAGGTATGGTCGCACCATGGAGCAAAACAAAGCCATTATAACATTCTCATTTTTGTTTTTCATTCCTTTCCTAATAATTCCCAACTTTCTATTTGCTTTCTTAGCTGTCACTGCAAAGGGTTTCAATGTGTCATCAACGATGACACCTAGATCTTTTTCTGGGCGGTGACTCCTAATGTGGAACCTTGCATTACATAGCTATAATCTGGGTTCCTCTTTCTCACATGCATCACTTTGCACTTGCTCAGAGAAAATATCATCTGCAATTTGGATGTCCAGTCTCCCAGTCTTGTAAGGTCCTCTTGCAATTTTTCACAATTGTCTTGCAATTTAACAACTCTGAATAACTTTGTGTCATCAGCAAATTTAATTACCTCACTAGTTATTCCCCATATCTAGATCATTTATAAATATGTTAAAAATCAGCAGTCCCAGCACAGACCCCTGTAGAACACTACTATCTACCATTTTCCATTGAGAATACTGATCATTTAACCCTACTCTCTGTTTTATTGAGCTGGAGGGAGATGTTGCGAAAATGGATGGCACTTGAGATAATGACTATCCTTGGCTTGTTTACTGCACATTTCTGCTTTGCTCTGCCATAATGTGCATTAGAAGAAATCATGATCTCTCCTCATTGTGAGTTTCCTTCCTTAAAAAGTGCAAGCTTTCTTCTTTTTTGGGACATTTTGTGAGTTTTGCAGTTTTATAAGCTTTATATACTCAATTTTAAGATCACTTAAGACTCTAAGTGGCCCCTTTACTAAGCCGCTTAAGCACCTACGCACGCCCAACACCTACTAATTCAGGACTGCCACCCGGCTACCATGCTTGCTGGGCAGTAATTTCATTTTTTATACATGTCCACTACGCATGCCCCACCAACCAAAGAGAAGGCAAAAGTACAAGAGCTCAAACACCTATATAAGAGTGCTTAAAGGATCACCTCAATGCCACACCAAAGCTACCCCCAGCATCCCCAGATCACCCTTTGTAACTATAGCACTGATGAATGCAAGATTAGCTGTTAGTGATTCATGATGTCATCCATGAACAACATCTTGACTTCTTAGGAATAAGTGAAACCTGGCTAGATGAAAATTGGGGTTTACCACTGGCTGAACTATGTCCAACAGGTTTCAACATCCAATATCCACAAAGACCAGGAAGACAGGGTAGAGGGGTAGCAGTCCTGATTTGAGATACAGTCAAACTGCACAGAATCACCATTCCCCAACTAAATGAATCAGGATCTCTTTTAATCTAGCTTCAAGAGGAGAAACCAATCTGGCTGCACATGGTATATGGAGCATCTCATAACAACACATCTGTGCAAGAACTCCTGGACCTGATTACTCAAGTGACCTTGAATTACCCTAGGATGGTGATCAAAGGAGATTTCAATCTACACATCGAAAACCCAAATACCACAATTGCCTTCCTGGACACAATGACAGTATTAGGATTCACACAGGTGATCAATTCTCCAACCCATGAAAAGGGTCACATACTAGCCTTGATATTCTACATCCCAGAATTCCAGGATACCAGTAATGAAATAACACCCCTCTATCATGGTCAGATCATTTTCTAATTAAGTTTTCCCTAAGTGACCATCTGAAACAAATGCACCTTCAAGAGTTTGAAAGGAGATCAGAGACAAAAAAAAGCTAACAACTGAGAATTTTCTAGAGGCCTTGGACTATACACATGTGGATGAAAAAACAACTACAGTATCAGAACAGGTTGATATTTGGAATACACACTTAGCCAAGACTTGAGAGAAAATGACACCATTGAAAAAGATCTTATGCCCCACTCAAATGCTCACCTTGTTTTCTCCAGAAATTCTGATCCTTAAACACAAAGGATGAAAACTCAAAAGGAGACGGCATAAATCTCACCTGAATGAAGACAGGATAAACTATAGGAAACACATGACAAGGTATTGTCAACCATAACATCAACCAAAAAGCAATATTTCTCTCAATGCATTGCGCAGGCTGCCAATTCAACCAAGCAATTGTTCAGTATAGTAAACAGCCTACTACAATCCCCACAATAAAACCAGCTTCCTGGTAAAAACTGAACTTTAATGATTTTGCTGCGTACTTTGCCAACAAAATTAAAACTCTCCGCAAGGATTTACAGGCAATCCCACCCAGTCTCCAATCAGCTAACCAGGAGCACACAAACTCGCCCCCTTCTGACACATGAGACACTTTTAACCTAAATAACAGAGGAAAGCCTTGACAAAATCCTTAGAGATCTTTGACCAACTACTTGCTCCCTTGTCCCTTGCCTATCAAAGATAGTGCAGCAGGCAGTATGGACCTTGTAGAAGGCACCACAAAAATAGTGAACTCCTCTCTTTCTAATGGGCAACTACCAACAGCTTTAAAAAGGGCAGTGGTGCTCCCATTGCTAAAGAAAGACAACCTTGACCAGGACAAACTTGAAAGTTACCGGCCAGTATCCAATATCCCATTTCCAGGAAAATGCATAGAAAAAATAGTCTGTGTTCAATTCAGTGATAGGCTAGAAGAGAGAAACTGGCTAGATCTATGTCAATATGGATTCAGACCTGGTTATGGAACAGAAACCAAGATAGGGGACTTGCCTCAGTTTTAGTACTGTTAGATTTCTCAGCAGTTTTTGACACTTTGGATCATGATATCATACTTACATGACTGGCAGAAACAGGTATCAATGGAACATTACTTGCTTGGTTCAGATCGTCCATAATGTTTGGTAGCACCTCATCGCCACCATGCACACTGACCTGTGGGGTATCACAAGGATTGATACTGTCACGTATTCTGTTCAATATCTACCTCAAGCCACTAGCCAAGCTGATTTGGTCGATGGACACTCAGTTTTACATCTACGCAGATGATGTGCAGCTGCTCATACCCGTTGAACCTGACTTATTTACAGCTCTGAATAAACTGATTACCTGTCTAACACCAATTCCATGATGGAATGTGGAGGAGTGGCCTAGTGGTTAGGGTGGTGGACTTTGGTCCTGAGAAACTGAGTTCAATTCCCACTTCAGACACAGGCAGCTCCTTGTGACTCTGGGCAAGTCACTTAACCCTCCATTGCTGCATGTAAGCCACATTGAGCCTGCCATGAGTGGGAAAGCACAGGGTACAAATGTAACAAAAAAATAAATAAACACAACAAACTTTGCCTGAAACCAAGCTTTTCTGGGACCCTAACACAAGTAGACATATACCTGACATCAAAATCTCTTTTGGGAAGTACAAACTCCTGCTCAAATCACAAGTCAAGACCCTTGGAATACAGTTAGATTCAACACTTACTCTGATTCCCCAAATCCACGCAACCTTCAGGAGCTGCTTCAACTATTTGCGACAACTACGCTGCCTCTTTCCTTACATTGAAATGGCAAATCTTATCACAGTTGAGCATGCCGTGATAACAACAAGACTGGAATACTGTAACGCACTCTACACTGGTCTGACTACAAGCAGTCTGCACCAGCTCCAAATGATTCAGAATGCTGTAGCAAGACTCATAGAAGGTTGCAAGTGACGTGACCACATCACACCACTTTTACAAAATCTTCACTGGCTACCAGTACAATACAGGGCTAAATTTAAAACTCTATGTCTGATCTTCAAGGCCCTTAAAGGAAATTGCCCTGAGTACTTGAAGAACAGGATCACCCTCTACACACCTCCAAGGACACTAAGGTCCTCCCAAGGAGTATCCCTAATTACACCCTCTCCAAAAGACATTACACGATGTGATCCCGCAAGTGAGTCTTCTCTCCATAGTCTGGAATACACTCCCTGAAAGATTCTTTAACACAAGGTTATCTCTACTTCAAGAAGCAGGTGAATGCTTGGCTCTTCAACCGGGCCTTTAATGGAAGAAGTAACTAACTTGTTAGTCTCTCTCTCTCTCTCTCTCTCTCTCTCTTTATATATATATATATATATATATATCTCACACACATACACGGAGCAGCAGGACATATTTATCTAATCCTACCTTAACTGAGATAATATTTAATCACCTCTCTGACCTCATGTACAACTTTCTTTAAATTAGTCCCCTGATTTTCTGACTCCTCTTACTCTCTTAACTATCTATATGTTCCATCTTTGCTTACACCCTATACTGTTTATTAAAATGTTTTACTACGTATTGTGTTGACATTGTAAGTAGTATATATATCACAACTCATTCTCTGTAGTCACTGGCTTCAAAGATGGCACTGGAAAGTTCAGAGACGTCATCAGAGCACCATCTTTGAAGCCAGTGACTACAGTGAATGAGTTGTGGTATCCAGTATTTTCCCTTCCTGAGACAGCCAGAATTTGGCGAAACAAGGCACACTTGTTGAAGTAGTATATATATATATATGCCATACTTTGTATTGCTATTTTAATATTTTTTACTGCTGTAATTATCTATTGCTTATGTTTGATTTATTCTTACTGTACACCACCTTGAGTGAATTAATTCAAAAAGGTGGTAAATAAATCCTAATAAATAAATACATACATAAATAAAATAAGATGTTGGAAAATCCTAAAATCAAAGCTAAATGGATAATCTGGACAAAAAAAAGATAAAAGTTGATGACAATGCACCATGCTTTACACCTCCAAAGTTATATTGATCTGTTAATTTCTAGTCTTTTTACCACCACCCCAAATTCTCAAATTACTATGTACCAACCATCCACAGTTTGGAGTGATAAAAGACTAGGAAGGCCACGTATGAGAAAAGCAATTTTTATTACTTACCAAATATAGATACAATTAATAGTTTCTCATGGGAGGACAGCACTGCTACACATATGTGTTATCTGTAACCGTCTCTCCGATATCATTAATGATTTTCTCATTGGGAGAACGGGACTACTAAACAAAAATGTTCGCCGCCCTCGCTTCTCCGAAGTAATACTCTGATCAAGCTGCTTATATACTAAAATAGACAGCTAACAATTCATTTACTTCTGCAAGTTATTTTCCACTTTTACTGGGTACTTTCCACAGAGGTCCATACAGTTCTTTTTTTCCCAGGATCTATTTCCCTTATGTTATTCCCCTTAGGTTGTTAAACCACATTATCCTGTTTATGAGGTTTTTATGACTTCTCTTTTCTCTGAAATGCCTGCACTCTTTTGGTACTTCTCTTTTCCCAGAACAAAGAGTGTCTTCAGCATCTCATAAATTTCTAAGGTCACACAGGCTAGTTAACTGTTTATTCTTTTAGGCCTTGGTCTTAAGGCTTATGGCTGTGCCCATATTCTACAGATCAGAAAACAATAATGGATAAGGTCTTCTCCAAGTTAGACAGACTGTTCAAGAGTCAAAATAAAGACTGACTGATTACATCAGATCAAGCACTGAGAAAATGTTAATGACATTTTGCAAGGAAAATATCATAGTAACATAGTAGATGATGGCAGAAAAAGACCTGCATGGTCCATCCAGTCTGCCCAACAAAATAAACTCATATGTGCTACTTTTTGTGTATACCTTACCTTGATTTGTACCTGTCCTCTTCAGGGCACAGACCGTATAAGTCTGCCCAGCACTATCCCCGCCTCCCAACCACCAGCCCTGCCTCCCACCACCAGCTCTGGCACAGACCGTATAAGTCTGCCCATGTTGACTCTGCCCCGGTATCATGCTCTCATTCATCTCGCCCCCTGGTGGTCAGACCTGGTGGTTGCAATGGACTGTCTGTTGGTGGTTTTCCCGGTTCCAGAAGTCATGCCGGTCCGGTCCGGATTTTCTAGCCTGCCAGTTGGTCTCGAGACTTTTTGGAACTCAGCTGTTTCCGTACCTGGTGAACTCCCTGGCCGTTGGCCTTTATTAACCACCTGGAAGTGTTTCTAGTTTGCCTTGCAACAGAGGTCTTCAGAGGTGTTTCTTCTGCGGTTGTTTGTTGCTGTGCTTTCCCTGCTACTTTCAGTTTCTGCCTTTGAACCTTTGCCTGGACTTGGACTTTGACTTTGTTTGCCACCTGCCTTTGAACCCGTGCCTGGAGCTGGACCTTGACTTTGTTTGCCTGGCCCCTGTTCTGCTGGGTTCGTGGACTATTTTCCTGCTCCCTGCTGTGGCTTCTATTCCGGTGGGTGTTCCTCCTGCCGCTGCCGCCTTTGGCAGTAGCCCAAGGGCTCACTATACAGTGTTTCGTGTGAAGCGTGACAGCCCAGCATTATCCCCGCCTCCCAACCACCAGCCCCGGCATAGATCGTATAAGTCTGCCCAGCACTATTCCCGCCTCCCAACCACCAGTCCCGCCTCCCACCACCGGCTCTGCTACCCAATCTCTATCATCATGAGTACAGATATGAACAACTGAAAACATATATGTCTAACTAGAAAGGCAAGGCCTTATGTGGGAAATACTTTAGGGAAATCAAGAATACCATGGACTTGGCCAGGAACTGGAAATGGCTACAGATGAGTTCCATAGCACAAGAGACAGAAGGATTGATTTTTGCAGCACAGGAAAAAGCATTACAAAACTAATTGAATGAAAACAAACATTCACTATTTTTCAATTAATAGACTGTGTAGTGAAAAAATGAAACCATTCACTTCTTACTCAGTAGATGTAGTAAGATCACCCAAACTGACTACAAAGAAGGTCATGAGAAGGAGCTACAATGATTCTTTGCAGCTTGTGCAAGAAGTGCCACTTCTTGTACCCACCATGAAGAAAAAGTTACAGGGAATGAAAACATCAAGATTTTATGGAACCTGAATTCAAATGGACCAATATTTGGAATAGAACACACCTGATATAACAGTAATCAAAAAATAATAATGTGTCTTCAATTTGCATGGACATATCAGGAAACATAATAATTAAAAAAAAGGAATTGGACAAATTATCAAAATGCTATGAGCTGAAAATATAAATGGCAAGAATCTGGAGAAAACAATGTTGGGTTATGTATATTGTTACAAAATCCTTGGGCAGAATTACACCAAGGCTAGAAAAAGTTTTTAAAAAACCTTGAAATTTTAGATTTAACAATGGTGAAATTACAAACATAAGGACATAAGAATAGCCATACTGAATCAGACCAATGGTCCATCTAGCCCAACATCCTGCTGCCAACATGGCAAATCCAGGTCTCAAGTACCTTGCAGAATCCCCAAAAATAGCAAGATTCCATGCTACTGATCTCAAGAATAAGTATTTGCTTTCCTCATGACTATCTTAATAGCAGACTATGGACATTTCCTCTAGAAACTTGTCCAAATCATTTTTAAACCCAGATACACCAACTGCTGTTACCACATCTTCTGGCAAAAAGTTCCAGAAAAAGAAACATTTCCTCTTATTTGTTTTAAAAGTAATTGCATGTAACTTCATTGAGTGTCCCCTAGTCTTTCTACTTTTTGAAAGAGTAAAAACAAATGTTCACATTTTCCAATTCTACACCATTCATGATTTTGTAGATCTTTGTTATATCCTCCACTCAGTCATCTCTTTTCCAAGCTCCATCCCCTTAATCATTTCAGGTCCAAACTATATTTTGTGACTGTACTTGGATAATTCAATGTGAAGCTCAAATACCTTAGTTGAATGTAATGAATCTGGCAAATCAATTCTTGGAGGCAGGTCTTTGGGTGGCATAAGAATAAATGGGCCCTGCTGCAGATAACTCGAGCTAAGCTTTAGTAAACAGGAGGGGATAGTAATAGTGGACCATTTATGATAGCACCTCTTGTCATGTAACACACATTTCTTTTTTTAGGCTGATTGTCTTTTCTGTATAAAAGCAAAAATTCCGTTAAAAAAGATCTTCCACTATAGACAGAGAACAAATAAGGTATAGCCTGTGGCAGAAATAATTGATAATAGGCATATTGACTGGGCACATTCATTCCATGATATGCGCCCATTGGATGCCAACATAATTTGTGATGAAGCAAGCCCCCTATGACTTATGAGAAACAGTATTTCATATATTGTTTTTACTTGTAGGCTTGTTTTCAGAGACCTGATCTTTGAGTTCTGTGATTTCTCACTTTTTTATATTTAGTCAGGAAGTTGGACATGAAAATGTTTTATTTGGAAATTATTTCTCTCCATATGGAATTAAGAAAAAGCACAAAACCCTTTACATTTTTTTTTTAATTTGAACTTTGGGTGACCAGCAAGGAATATTAGTGCAGTATTACTACAATATAAAATGATGAAAGCTATGTAGCTGCTTCACGTTAATTTGTTGTTATATTTGCTAGCTTATTTCACTGCATTATTAAAGCATTTAGCACCGTATGTGTCATTAATATTCCAAAATGTAATTAGCATATTTAATCAAAAACAATTAGGAGCGAACACTGTTTCCCTTTTTAAGTAATAAAATATTTACAACTGGAATAAACAAATGGAAAACCAAAAAGCACTTTGAGGTGTTGATTTCTCGCTCTTTCCGACTTTCTTCTTGAGAGGAGACTTCCAGACTTTAAGCTCCCTCTGGTGGATTCTTTACCTAGATTTTCTCTAGGGAGCTTCAATTGCGGTATGTCAATTCTGAAGGAATAAAATTTCATTGCAGTTTCAGCATACTGTAATAAAAGAAGATGCATGCACTGAACAATCTTATTTAAATTCTACTTCAGAATCAGCCTTGACTGCTCAAATCATTTTTAAGTGCAATAAAAAATGTAAAATGTTGAATTGGGTCTTGAAATTCAACTAATAAAGTAGGATATTGCAATCTGAAATCATACAAAATTACACAATGATACATATCAGGTGAACAAAACTGTGCTGGTTTGATTTTAATATGAAAATTGGATGAACTCTCTGCATTAGCCCTATTCTTATTTTCTGAGGAATGGGTCTATGCGGGCTGAAAAATTAATCAATGAATATGATCAACGATCATTAACTTTACCCTGACCCTTGAAATAACACAACCTACTTAGGAGGGAAGTTATTAAGCTGGGTTAGGGCAGTAACCCGTGTTATTTGTGTCTTAACACGTGTTAAAGACCTCTAACACTGGATACAGTGCCCTAATGCTGAGTTAAGTCAACCTGCATTACATAGTAATTACATGCAACATATACAAATGAATATAAAGCGGTTCATTATTATATTAATTTGGTACTGTGGTTTGGGTTATTTTACTGCATAGGAACATTGGGCCTGGCACCAGACATAGAAGTAGGGGGTAGTGGGCATAACCCCCCTCTACTTAGCCAAAATGTCCTCCAGTGACACCCCCATCAAAGTATCATTCCAAACCAGGCCCCCAACATCAACATCCCCCACTAGTGGCCAATTTCCACCTGAATATATTACTGCATTTCCTTATAGTATATTCCTTTCTTGAGGGGATGATTTATCCTCATTTCCATTTATTTGTCTTGGGTTCTCCCATTTGTAGTCTCAGGTTTATGATTGCCATTTCTGTATTTTCTTTTTGATGATATTTCTTGCAATGAATGCCTTTTCTGTATCAAACATTTAAGATTGTGTGTTTTCTTATAAATTTCTTAAAAAGCAAAAAAATATGGTGTTTCCCAGAAGGGATGAGAAAATCATTGCTGTATAATTTTTTGGGTGACTTTCTTCAAAAAATGGTAAATAAATCCTAGTAAATAAATAAACAATAAATAAACCACATGGAGCAACAATTATAACCCTAAACATTTTACTGCGAAGACTAAATTGGTCATTTCAGTCATCCTAATATGAAAGGACTGTCTTACTGGACATAGCATAGCAAACACTTTTAAAAAATTAAGTATTGTATAGTCTTCCAATTTGTTTTGCTTCATTTTTCTCAAAAAAAGATATAGTGGAATTAGAAAAGGTACAGAGAAGGGCGATGAAAATTATAAAGGGGATGGGACGACTTCCCTATGAGGAAAGGCTGAAGTGGCTAGGGCTCTTCAGCTTGGAGAAAAGATGGCTGAGGGGAGATATGATAGAGGTCTATAAAATAATCAGTTGAGTGGAATGGGTAGATGTGAATTGTTTGTTTACTCTTTCCAAAAATACTAGGACTAAGCGGCATGCGATGAAGCTACAAAGTAGTAAATTTAAAATGAATCGGAGAAAATGTTTCTTCACTCAATGTGTAATTAAACTCTGGAATTTGCTGCCAGAGAATGTGGTAAAGGCGGTTAGCTTCGTGGGGTTTAAAAAAGGTTTGGACAGCTTCCTAAAGGAGAACTCCATAGACAATTATTAAAATGACTTGGGAAAAAAATCACTGCTTATTTCTGGGATAAGCAGCATAAAATGTATTAAACTTTTTTGGTATCTTGTCAGGTATTTGTGACCTGGATTGACCACTGTTGGAAACAGGATGCTGGGCTTGATGGGCCTTCGGTCTGTCCCAGTGTAGCAATACTTATGCACTTATGTAGCTTTTCTGTAATTAATTCTAGAAAAGATGTATTTACTGTTGAGCAATGTTTCAAAACCACATACCCCAAGAAGCTGCAAAATATTTATTTACCATCAAAAGTTACTGCAAAGTTATTAATTCTGAACCTCTTTAAATAGTTCTCCATTTCTTCTAAACATTTAAGAATGATATTTTTTTTGAAGCAGTGCTGAAACCTGCCACTAGGCCCCAAACCAGTTGAAAAGGACCACGAGGAGGCAGCCCTGGGAAGAGGGGCCATTATGGGGAGGGGAGAACAAGAAATCATGGGAAAGCAGCTATGGGAGAAGGGGGGGGGGGTGGGCAGAATCCCAGAGAAGGTCAATGGGAGGTGAAACTAAAAATGTGTTTGAATTGCCAGGAGTCTTGGTATGGTTCTGGCTGGTGTTTAGAGGAGATCAAATTTGACTCAAAAAAAGGAAAGCAAAAGGATCAAGGAGATGTAGAGTATGAATGCACTGGCATTGACAAAGACTAGAGGAATTTACACTTAGAAACAGAACAACTAAGGGTGAAGGATGACCAGAGGAAGCACCAAGATGTTACATTCAGTAGACTCATATGAGGAGGCAGGAGCCAATTGAGAGAACAGAGTATAGCCAGAGGCCTCAACATTATGGGTTGGGCCAGGATCTGAAAACCAGGGCTTGAATGAAGGATGAGGTGTTCCTTGCCACATTACATTGTATAGAAAGATGCTCAGTCTACTGAAAGATCTGGCAGGGGGGGGGGGGGGGGCAGGGAAAAAAGCCAAAAGGCTCTCTCACATGTATAAAAGTGTATAGCAATATAGAACTTTCATACCCTGTGAAAGGCAAAATAAAGTTCCTCAATCTTTGTGAGGATCTAGACCCAGACAGATGTCTGATGACCACACAATGAGAGACCCTCCACAAATAATATGAGTGGTTTGCCATTGCCTTCTTCTGAGGCATAGAGGGTTAAGTGACTTACCTATGGTCACAAGGAGCTGCTATGGGACTTGAGCTGAGGTTTGTTCCCAGCCTACTGCTCTAACCTTTAGGCTTCTCTTCCAATTGGTGTGTGAGTGTAGACATTTTATAATATGTTAAGTGATTCCATTAACATTTAGAAGTCCTTCAGGTTTTGCAGATATGATTTTTTATCTGTGTACAGTTGATCCTAGAATGCACTATGATTCATTTTTATTATTAGCATGAAGTCCCATAAGTTTCATTGAATGTGCTTGGTAGCCCTTATTAATGTCTGTCCATTGCTCTATACTGTGGTGCAAAGTGGAAAGTGTAAAAATGTGGAGAAATAAAACTTACTCTATGATGCACAAAAACTAATCAAAGATTTTATTTTGGATGTATAATAAGGTGAAGTTTTAAACACTAAAAAACACTAAACTTATTTTTAGACTACTTTCTTTCTTATAAATATGGTCCGTTGAAGGACACTGCCCAAGGGACCCTGATTGCAGGCACAAGTCCAGCCTCATAAATTAAAAGCAGAGAGATTCCTAATAAGCTCATTTCTGTTGAAATAGGTTTATTACTACTTTTGCTGACTCCTGAACAATTCATGAAGTATAAGCGGTGGGAGGAACTCTGATTTGGTTCTTGCAATTAAGGTCTTGCTCAATGACTAGTGTTGCAGCTTGCATGGTTAAATCACATTGAAACACCAGTTAAATTCAGCAATGTCACTTTGTTTGTGTGCTCTCTCTCATATTTTTGACAGACAGAATGGATGTCTCCTTGTGGTGGTGGTGCAGGAAAGAAAAAACAGTAAAACAAAAATTCAGGAAAGCATTGGATCAGAGCAGAGGGTCTTTAGCTAAGGGATAATGAAGGTAAAACCAGAGATCAATTAGAGCATTTCTCATCAGTCTTGAAGTATCTCATAACTGTTTTTTTTTCTTCATTTTTTAAACATATTTTTTCACTTAATTATTATTTTCAACATATCCGAACAAATGAGATAATACAGAAATAGGAAACATACATATCCCTTAATATAATAGTTTGGAAATCAAAGAAAAGAGAAAAATAATATACTTTCATCCACTATAAATGCAATGTGATCCAAGAAATTAATAAAATTAACAAAATATTCTTAGAAAAATAATCCTATCATATACCTGTAAAGCTCTTCCCATCCTGCCCTTAACAGCGTGCAATATGAGTCTATGCAGTGACTTTTATTTCTTCTTTAGCCACAAGAAATTCTTCCAATTGTTAAGCTCTGATAAAACTTTAATATCTATATAAATAATTCTCACCTCCAACATTCTTAAGGTCACTCTGTGGCAGGGAAACACTGAAGCCCTGCACTGTTGGTAGGCTAGGCTGTCAGCACCACTCACTGTCACTCATGCACCACTCACTCTCACTCATAGACCCGCCCTCAGCCACGCCCCATCCACACATAATTCACAACCCCAATGTTCTAATGAAGCCGGAAGCTGCAAAGTCTGCAACTTCCGTGGTGGTGTAGATCGGAATTTTTCCCCATGAATGTCTACCCCGCCCTCGCGTCTAAACGTCATGACATCGAGGGCAGGTAATGATTAAAGAAAATACAAAAGGAGTTAGTTGCCTCCGCAATGCCGCCGCAAGCCCCCCTACAAACATTGAAAGCGCAAGGTACAGACCACACGTCACCGTGTTCTTCTGTCTGAAAGGATCTGGGCTGCATGCTGCGAACTTCACTTTCCCATTTTTACCACTTAAACTGTGTCGCGGGTTGCACAGCAACGATGCGAAACAACTGTTTGTTAAATGGTAGGGAAGCCGTGTGGGGAAAGAGGTTTTCTCTTGCTCTCTTTCTACTTCCTGCCTTTCACTCCATCTCCCGCACTACGAGCGCGACTACACTGCGAGTGGTGGTCATACTTTCCTAAGCTACCACATCAGTTGACTTTCTGTGTTTAGTAATGGGGAAAATTTGATGTGTATTACAATATATTTTTCATGCTGACGGTAGGTTTTACTACATCTTTCTGAAGCTGCTTCAGGGGTTCCCCCCCCCCACATACACATACAGACACCTGGCGATGGTGCTGCAGGAACAGGCAGTGACTGGGAGGGAGGGAGGGCGGGGGAGGGAAAACTCTGCAACTGGGATGCAAAACAGTACAACTGGGAGGCAGAAATGGGAGGGAGGGAGGGAGGGTGGTTGAGGACCCTAGAACTGGGAGGGAGGGGGTGCAAAAACCCTAGAACTGGGAGGGAGGGCGTTGAATAACACTGCAACTGGTAGGAGACGAAGGGCGGGAAGGAGGGGGTGGAAAAACACTGGAACTGGGAGGGGAAGGGATGGGAGGGGGGCCCTGCCACTAACTCTCATTCTCACACACACACTGTCACGCCCAGTCTCACTCTCTCTGTCACACACACACACTCACACATTCACTCTCTCTCTATCACACACTCACTCTCACACACACTCTGTAAAACACACACACTCTGAGGAAAACCTTGCTAGCGCCCATTTCATTGGTTTCAGAAACGGGCCTATTTTACCAGTCTTTAGTATTTTCCAATGTCAAAGTTTGTAAAGAGGAATGCATGTCAAATGCAAGGTCCCTTGGTGACTCCAATGTCACAACAGCTGGTTTAACAAAACCTCGCAAAGTTAAAGCAGGTGTAGGCAAGTTGGAAACTTGAGAAAGAGTACTCACAGTTTGCCGAAGCAAAATTGAGGCTGCGTTTTATAGCAAATCCTGCGAAAAATGCAAGCTTCCCAATGCTGTGGATATGTACCCTCCCTGAGTTACCAGGTCGTCACTCACAGCAGAACCAGGGTCAGAACAATCCAAAGCAGCACTATGTCCTGGCTGCAGGGGAGCTGCCTGCTCCAGGTGACTCAAGGAAGACCCGTCTACACTGCTCTCCGAAGACGCCACACCGGCACCGGCAGAAGGGGAGGAAGACTGCACGGGTCCCGCCAGGACTCTGAAGTCATCGAGAGTCTTCTGTTTCAGGACCAGAGCTGCAGCGGGAGTCGAGAGAGTCTCCTGCACCTTTCCTCTTCTCTTCTCTTTCCCATGCTCAGCTAGGAAAGAGCTGTCCGAAAAACGTCTGAGTCAAGACACTCTCAGAGAGCTGCAGGCATGGTAAGTCTGCATGACGCCATCTTGGATCCCGTCTGGTTTTCTTTTTAGAATATACAGTGAATATGCAAGCATAGATTTGCATGCATTGCCTCAACTACATGCAAATCTAATCATGCATATTCTTTTAATATATCCTGAAAACCAGACTGAGTTGGGCAGAGTGGAGATACTCCCAGATTGACACGAGAAACGTTGCTTTCTGTAGCATTGCAGCAAGACAAAATATCGGACAGCTAGGATGAGTCTGCTAGTCTTTACCTGCCATTGTAGCTCACATTTTGGTAAATTCTTTATTTTTTTCACTCTATTTCTTTTTACTCCCCTTCCCCCACTGTACTATCAGTACATCTCTGTAATAATATGCAGTCTGGCACAGAAAAGCCTCTGCTTTGTATCTGCCTGAATATTTCTGCACTTTCATCCAGTGCTTCAATATTTGTAAAGTGTTATATGGTATATAACTTTCACTTTCATACCCTTGGGTTTAGATTTTGAGTTTGATATACCCTTGTATATGTGAATATCCAAGTGATTTTCAATCAAATACAGAAGAAAAAAAACATTCCAGTTAATCAAAGCATCAGAAAAGTAGAAAGCACAGGTAAGAGAAAACAATTTCTGCAGTTCCCAGTGCCTGTTTTCTGTTCAGAGGGGGAAGGCTTTCCACACAGTGGATGAACAAAAAATCCCACGAGGTAAAGATACAGAGAAACAAAGTGGAAAGTGGACCAATGACTTCAGGGCACTGAGATTCTGGTGGTATATAAAGAAGTGAACTTTATTGTAGACTGTACCGACAGCGTTTTTGTGAGTAAGCAGATTCTGCTTACATTAGAGGCACTACATCCTGACCGCAGGGCCGCCGATGGGGGGGGGGGGGCAGGGGGGGTCAAAATTCCCTGGGTCTGGGTCTCCAAGGGGGGCCCGGTGCCGGGGTCAGGCCACCAGCGCTGCAGTTCCCGGTCTCACCTGCCTCCTCCTTGGCTCCGGGCCCCCTGCATTCAAAGCGGCACTCACAGATTGCCTCCCTTCAGGCTTTTCCTCCCTGTGTCCTGCCCTCGCGGAAACCGGAAGTTACATCAGACGAGGGCGGGACACAGGGAGGGAAGGTCAGAAGAGAGGCGATCTGCGACTGCCGCTTTGAATGCAGGGGGCCCAGAGCCATGGAGGTAGGCAGGTGAGACCGCGGACTGCAGCAGCAGGGGGCGGGGCGGCAGTGGCGGGGGGGGGGGGGGGGGGGGAGGCAGGGCGGCCTTGCCCCGGGCCCAGCCTAGTCTCTCGGTGGCCCTGCCTAACTGTTTGGTCAAACCTAAATTTCTATGGAAATCATAAAGAGGACCCTCTGACCCCTGAGGCAGGCGTTTGTACGCCGAAACACAGCCCATGTTGGGTCATTTTCATAATAAAAAGGACATCGATTATCTCAATCCTGAAGGCCCAGTGTTGCTTCTTTTTTGTTTCTGACTCAAAGATGAGCGCCAATTATAGAATAGCATTGAGTGCCAATTTCAGTGTCCCAATTTGGACACCAGGACTTAAATCTTCTGCAACCTGGTGCAATTCCCAGAGCCCAATTTGGGCACACATTCCCAGTATTCTATAACACTGCATGCAAATTTTAGTAAGACCCCTGACCTGCCCATGCACCTCCCATGGCCACACCTCCTATTGGGTTGTGTGCTATGGGATTTGGACACAGATTGTTATAGAATAATGTGCAGCAAGATGTGTCTGCAAATTTAACACTTGGTGCCAATTAGCACTCAATTATTGGCACTAATTGGCTCATTAGCCAAATTAGTTGGATGCAGATCTTGGACTGGCACCCAAATATCAGCACCCAATTTTGGGCACCATATATAGAATCCAGGGGTCAGCGCACATTAAATTCATTAGCACACTTTAGTAAATGGACCCCTTGTTGATACTACTTAACATTTCTACAGGGTCCTTTTACCAAGCTGTGGTACAAAGGGCCCTGCAGTAGTGGCTGTGGCCATTTTCGCCACATGCCAGTGCCCTTTTTACTGTAGAGGGGAAAAAGCCCGAAAAACACATGGCTGTGCGGTAAGCTTGCACTTAAGGCATGGCCATATGTGGGGTAGCTCTCACTGCCACCCATGGAGTTGGCTGTAAGGGCTCCCATACTACCCCGGCAGTAACCAGGCAGTGTGTAGCGTTGCCTGATTACCACCGGATAACCCCCTGTGGTATACATATATTTTTTAAATCCAGCAGCGCCGGAAATGGCATGTGCTGGAGGCAGAAATGCTATGGCGGATACATTGGGCTGGTGGTAGTTCCGGGTTGCCATGCGGCAACCCTTTAGTAAAAGGACCCCTATGCGAACACATATGCACATAAATAACAATAACTCAGCTACATACTGCTTTGTAAGTATACACTCCTCCAATTTAGGTATGGGCACTTACACCAGTTCTATGGTTGGCAGAAGAGCTTGTTTCTAACAATATATGTGCATAGTTTAGTGCTCCAAATAACATACATGCATATCTTTATAACAAAATATTATCTTGGGCAAGTAACTTAAACCTCCGTTGCCTCAGGTACAAAATTAGGTTGTAAGCCCTAATGGGACTGTGAAATACCTAGTGCATGTTATGTCACCTTGAGCTACTACTGAAAAAGAAGGTGCATAATGAGACTACAAATGGGCCTACAGTTTGCACCTAAAAATAGACATAACATAAGCATTGCTGTACTGGGACAGACCAAAAGACTATCAAGCCCAGTATCCTG
This sequence comes from Microcaecilia unicolor, assembly GCF_901765095.1. Lineage (NCBI taxonomy): Eukaryota > Metazoa > Chordata > Amphibia > Gymnophiona > Siphonopidae > Microcaecilia > Microcaecilia unicolor. Next base: position 63,994,426 of record NC_044035.1, read on the forward strand.
TTTCCAATAGTGACCAACCAGGACACAAGTACCTGGCAAGATCTCAAAACAGTACAATATATTTTATGCTGCTTATTCTAGAAATAAATGGAACGAGCAGGAAGTATTCCAGGAAGAAGAAAGCCGATCGTCCCTTGAAAAAGCAACAGCGCGAAACAGGCCCTGTCGGGACATTAAGGCTCCTGGGCGCTCTATTATATCTATTACATCTAAGCACACTGCACTTAATCACAAGGCATTGAAAGTAAAATTAATAAATAATAAAACGGACGGTAGGAGGTTGTCAATGATTAAGACCATGTCACAAGAATAAGGCAAAAAGAACAGGCCAGTGTGTGAGCCTGAAGTGACTATATGAAACTTCCCCATTATTATTACTGATTATGATATGTGTGCAAATGTTTCTACTTTCAGTTTCCTTATTGCGTCTTATGAACGTCGAAGTAGAAAGCCACTTATTTTTGACAGTATTCTAGAAATAAGCAGTGGATTTTCCCAAGTCCATCTTAATAATGGTTTATGGACTTTTCTTTTAGGAAGTTATCCAAATCTTTTTTTAAACCGTGCTAAGCTAACTGCTTTTAACACATTCTCTGGCAACGAATTCCAGAGTTTAATTACACATTGAGTGAAGAAACATTTTCTTCGATTAGTTTTAAATTTACTACTTTGTAGCTTCATTGCGTGCCCCCTAGTCCTAGTATTTTTTGAAAGAGTAAACAAGTGATTCACGTCTACCCATTACACACCACTCATTATTTTGAAGACTTCTATCATATCTCCCCTGAGCTGTCTTTTCTCCAAGCTGAAGAGCTCTAGCCACTTCAGCCTTTCCTCATAGGGAAGTTGTCCCATCCCCTTTATCACCCTTCTCTGTATGTTTTCTAATTCCACTATATCTTTTTTGAGATGCGGTGACCAGAATTGCACACAATATTTGAGGTGCAGTCACACCATGGAGGGATACAAAGGCATTATAACATCCTCATTTTTGCTTTCTATTCCTTTCCTAATAATACCTAACATTCTATTTGCTTTATTAGCCGCAGTTGCACACTGAGCAGAGGGTTTTCACATGGCTGCTGTCTTTTTTTTGTGATTCAAGACCAGAGATCCAACTCTTACAAATTCAGCATATGGAAACATCTTACATGTTGGCACCCTAATACAGTATGTTGGGTCAGCTGCTTATCAAGTGACTGCTTTGTTTGCTGTATGTGGAAAATATGACTAATTTTCTTATTTTAGCCTAGTTTTGTACCTAGGCTAGAATAAGAAAATAAGTCCAATTTTTCACATACAACAAACAAAGCAGTCACTTGATAAGCAGCTGACCCAACATACTGTATTGAAATCCTGGAAATTCAAGAACATTAATTGAAAAAGCTCTTACTTCTGGCAACATTTAACATTAGACCTGCTGCTGATTTTCTGTGAGAGCATCCCAGAAAAGTGCTCTTGGGAAGGATGAGATGCCACTGTGGGGGAAAGATCAGGAAATAGCCACTCATGCACATTATCATGTGCTGCTTTTTACCTCATGACATATTGCTCTACAATTTTCATATTGTTTTGCAGATTAGAACGGTTTATTCAACAAAGTCCAAAGAAACAATATACATGTGTATTTTAACTCTCCGTCTTTAAATGCACGAACCAGTAAGGAAGAACTTCTGAAGTGTAGAAAGCATTTGTTCAGTTCTCCATGGAAAAGAAAGTCTAACCAAACAAGCATATAATATAGACACATTCCTCATGGGTAAAGTTATCCCTAAGCCCATATGCTTTAACAAATTAAGAAGTAAATAATTTGCTGAAGTTACAGTTCACCCACATCAGAACACCTCTGGAAATGAGATACCTGCATCTCAATTGCTGTTTCCTATTGGGAAAGGTTTTCTTTCTTTCTCTTCTCTTCTCTTTTTTTTTTTTTTTAATTCTCCTTACTGTTAAATGATCATTAACTCCTCTGGACCTCAGTGAGTAGTGTGGCTATTTGATACAGGTTCTGCCTGCTGTTCTTAAATCTAACAAGCGACTGAGGGAGATTGATAAAAGTGAGCATTTTCAATAGGAAAAGCCCACCAGGGACTTTTCACTGCATAAAAAGGGATACAAAAAGGTTACTACAGATATTCTATTATTCAGGGCATAATTCAACCATTACAATTTTAATTTATGGGGAGAAAAACCTAGAATGGCCTCAAAATGGTTAAATTTCACTCCTCAACTGATCATTTTAGTAAGTCAGGAAATGAATATATCTAACACAGAGAGGCCATCAAAACCAGGCCACTGGAGACTCTAAAGTCGACTTACATAGGGTTCCAGGGATTTTTCATGTTCTTATGGAAAATATCTCTTTGAAATCCCTGAGCTGAAAATTTTAATCTCATTTGTGGACGTGTGCAGTACTGAGAAAGGGTTGAAGAGTAACGTGAACACTATTTTTGCATAATTTCATTTGTCAGGAGAGTCTTGCTGCTGACATTGGAAGAGTGATTTAATTGATTTTAATCATACACCTGAGATTGGGAAATTGAGCCCTCTGTCCTGAAGAATAATTCTAAATGGTCATGAGAATATCTAATTTGCCGTTAATAGGTTCCTTTTTATTTTTTTTAAATTTTGTTGTGAAGTTAGTATGATGCACGATCAAAGCCTGATGCTCTGAACTCCTGCTCTGTTTTTAGGCAATACGTTTAAAGAATGGGGTGCCCTTTTTAAATGTTCCACAGGTTTTGGATCAAATGACAGCTTCCATTAAACACATTTGTTATACATGTAAATATGCACTCTGGTCTTGATGTCAAAGAACACTCAGTGCTATTCTATAATAGGTGCTACATCTTTGAGTGCCTATTATAGAATAGCAGCGGTTAGCATATCTGGATTTAAAAAGGTTTTGACAAGTTCCTGGAGGAAAAGTCCATAGTCTAGTATTGAGACAGACATGGGGAAGCAACTGCATGGAATGATGCTGCTAATTGGGTTTCTGTTAGGTACTTGTGACCTGGTTTGACCACTGTTTGGAAAAGAGAATACTGGGCTAGATAGACCATTGGTCTGGCCCAGTGTGGCTACTCTTATGCTCTTATGTTCTGAGTAAACATACAGTTGGAGGACATTGATGAAAATATGCAGTATATAAGCCTTTGCTGAGCTGCTAAAGATTTGTTGTCACCCATCTGAGTTGTTTGTTCTAAGCTTTTGCAGAAAGAGAGCAGCAAGAGATAGGATGGTAACAGGACAGATTAGCAGAGGGTTCTTGATTAGCTTTGGTTAGTGCTACCCCGGACAAACCTGGTCTGTCAACAAGCAGCAAGTAGGTGGTGGGATTGATGACAGACGTAATAGGCTGGCTAACATGTGCCTAAGAAGCTTACCATAGAAGCAGAGTCCAATGCTAAAATCATTTTCAAGTACTTTAGAAACAAAAAGGCTATAAGGGAGTCAACTGGACCACTAGATGACTAAAGGTAAAAAGAATGCTCAGGAAGAACAAGGCAATAGAAAAAAAAACCTAAGAGGCCTATTTACAGTTTTGCACCTGCTGTTAACACGTTAACTGTAGGAGCTATGGTGCATTATATGCAAATCTTCAGCAATAACTGCTTAATGCATTCCCAGCATTTTTGGGAAGGTTGCCATGCAAAGCTAAGGGGTCTCTTTACTAAGCAGTGGTAAGCACTAACGCGTACTTCCCGTGTGTCAAAATGCAGTACCGTGGGGATGCTCAGGCGCCCTGCGATAGTTCAGGCATCTACGCATTTGTGTCACGGCTGCATCCAGACTCACCTTTTTCCAGTGATCTGGCTCTGTGACTTCTCCGGACTGCTTCATCCCTACATTGATGCATCTGCTGTCTGGTGTTCCTGCTATCCAAGTCTCGTTCTGGTGTTCCTGCTATTCAAGTCTCATTCCAAGTTGTCACATCATCAGCAAAGTCCTTTATAAAGCACATTGGAACTCTCATGCCTTGGTCTTTGCAACAGGTCTTTTAACCTTGTCTTTGTGTTTCCTGTTTAGATCCAGTCCCTGCTTGGCTTTCTTCCTATATGCTTTGATTCCAGCCTTGCTTTGTTGCTGTGAGTCTTGTCCCTGGATGCTTGTTCTTGTGTTTCTGAGTTTTGCTCCTGAAAGCCTTGTTTCTGAATGTCTTGTTTCTGAACCATGTTCCTGAAAGTCTTGCTTTTGTAAATCTTGTTCCTGAAGCTTTACTCCTGTGTAGACTTGTCCCTATTGTGTTTCTATGAGTCTTGTACTTGAAAGCTTTGTTTTTGTGTGTCTTGCTTTTGAACCTTGTTCCCAGGGCCGCTGAGAGACTAGACCGGGCCCTGGGAACAAGGCCCCCCCGAGGTCGCCTCCACCCGCTCCCCTCCGTCCGCCACCGGGCCGGGCCCCTGCACTAAATGTAGATCCTTCAAGAGGTAGTGTCATGATTTAGGCTCTACACCTTTTCTGATGTTTTGGTGCCACCTCAGTAAGGCCAAAACACAATCTCTCCACTACAAAACACTATACACAAACTTGTGCAAAAACCCCCTCATAACCTTACCAAACCATAACAGCAATAATTGCAAGGACAGGACAAGCTACAACCTTATGTGTGGAAAGGCAGCACTATAATTACACCGGGATCTAAAACACCAGTACACAACCTAGTGAAACAAACAAAAAAAAAGGGCTGCAAATACTACACGCTAGCAGAATACTGCTCCTTGATCACAAATGAAAAACACATGGCAACAGATATGACACAAGGAACTAGAAATAAAAAAAATATGAAGGCAAAAATACTGTACTGGAAAGTTACCTCAAGAAGTCAGACTCAGAATGCAGTAATTAACAATGGAAACTTACATGAAAAATATCACAGATGCACATTTCCAAAAGCTGACATATTCCAATGAATAAATTCTGAATAAAATATTTTTTTCTACCTTTGTTGTCTGATCATTTAGTTTTTCTATTCGCTTTGGTCTCAGCGTCTTCTGTTTTATGTAGTGGCTTCTTTCCATTTGATATTTTTTCTCTCACCATGTCCACCATCCTCCTGTGTTCTTATGCGTCCTGTTTAGCATCTGTAGCCCTGTCCCTATCCTTCCTCCGGTTTCAGCATCTGCCTTCAAAGTGTTCCGATCCAGCCCTTAAATTCAGCAATTTCTCCCCTCCATCCATGTGCATCTACTTCCTCTGTCTTCCCTTCCCTCCATCCATGTCCAGCATTTCTCCTCTCTCCCTTCCCCTCCATCTATGTGCATCTCCTTCCTTCCATCGTCCAACATTTCTCCTTTCTTAACTGCCCTCCACTCCATCCATGTCCAGCATTTCTCCTCTCTTCCCTCCCCTCCATCCATGTGCATCTCTTTCCTGACTTCCCTCCCCTCCATCCATCTATGTCCAGCAACTCTCCATTCTCCCCTGGCCACTCCTCCATCCACCCATGTTCAGTAAATTTCCTCTCTCTCCTGCCCCCTCCATTCATCCATCCATGTTCAGCAATTTTCCTCTCTCCCCTGCCCTCTCCTCCTGTCCAGCAATTCTCCTCTTTCCCCTGCCCTCCTCTCCTCTCCATGTCCAGCGATCTCCTCTCCCCCCTGCCCTACCCTCCTGTCCAGTGATCTCTTCTCTCTCCCCCTGCCCTCCCCTGCTCTCCTCTCCATGTCCAGCAATCTCTTCTCTCTCCCCCTGCCCTCCTCGTCCAGCGATTTCCTCACCCCCTGCCCTCCCATCCATTGTCCAGCGATTCTTCCTGCCCTCCCTCAGCTCCCCGACAGCCCTCCTTGCTCGCCATTCCTTCCTACCTCCCGCACGTGTTTTCTTCATTCGTCGCCGGCAACGCTGCCATTCATTCTCACAAGCAGCTCCGCTCCCCTCTGCTGCATCCATCTGGCCCTATATTACGTAAACAGGAAGTGCATTAGAGAGGGCCTGATAAACGCGGCAGAGGGGAGTGGAGCTGCCTGTGAGAATGAATGGCAGCGCTGCCGGCGACAGATGAAGAAAAGAATGCTGCGTGCAAGGGGCATGCGGCGCTGGGCCCCCCTGGAGGCCCGGGCCTGGGGAATTTTGTCCCCTCTATCTCCCCCCTCTTGGTGGCCCTGCTTGTTCCTGAAAGCCTGGTTCTTGCTATAGCCAAACCCTGCTCTTGGTTTCTGTTACAGTATAACTCTATCTCAGGCTCCTGCTTTACTCTAGCCCTGCTCTTGATTTTTGCTAAAACTAAGCTCTGTTCCTGCTTTCTGATAAAGCTAAAGCTCTGTTAAAGCCAAGTCTGTTCCTGAATCCTGTTCCTGCCTTGGAAAGTCTGTTCCTGAATCCTGTTCCTGCCAAGCCAAGTCTGTTCCTGAATCCCTGTTCCTGTTGCCAAACCAAGTCTGTTCCTGAATCTTGTTCCCGTTGCCAAGCTAAGTCTGTTCCTGATGTCATTCCATAGTAACATAATAGATGATGACAGATAAATACTTGTACAGTCCATCCAGTCTGCACAACAAGATAAACTCATAGGAATTTTGTGATACTACATACCTATATTTGAACTTGATTTGTCCTTGCCATTTTCAGGCACAGACCGTAGAAGTCTGTCCAGCACTGGCCTTGTTCTCGAGTTACTGAAGCTGAATCTGTCCAGCTATGATGAGGGCACAGACCATAGAAATCTGTCCAGCACTGGTTTTGTTTCCCAATCACTGGTGTTGCCATCTAATTCCCACTAAGCTTGTTTGGTTCTATGCCTTCTATAGAGGATTCCTTTATATTTATCCCATGCATTTTTGAATTCTGTTACTGTTTTCATCTCCATCACCTCCCATGTGAGGGTGTTCCAGGTATCTATCACCCTCTCCATGAAAAAGTACTTCCTGATATTATTCTCTCCCCACTACCTCAACTCATGTCCTTTAGGTCTACCACCTTCCCATCTCTGGAAAAGGATACTACTGTCCTGCTTGTCTTTGGAGAAAAATGTTGACCACCACTGGCTGAATATAACCTGTAGAAGGTTTTTTTTAAATATCTTTGTTTATTTACAGTTTTGGCGGTCCTTTTACTGACGACCTGTGTTAGCCAGTAACACATACTTAACACAGCAAAAAATGGATTACCATGGGACACACTACAAATCATGCAGTAGTTTTTGAATGTGTGCACGCTAACCCTTGCACTAAATCATTTTTTTGTATTTTTTTGATAAGATTGTTAGGGATGCTTCTGGTTAGCGCATGGATAATGCAGGAGCCCCTACCGTCTACAAAATTGATGGTGATAAGTACTGCCGTGGTCATTTTTGAATGATTAGTCTGAACTTCAGCCACTTGCAGTTTTTCATTATGCTGCTCCATTTCTCCCTGACTCTGATGAAGCCTGAGTGACAAAACAGGTCCCATTGGCCAAGTGAGTATTTGCTTTAATAGCGACGTAAATCTGTGATTGGAGGTGCTTTGAAATTCATCATTGACTCAATGTTGGTTATGAAGATTGAATCCAGTTAATTGTGAACACAAGAGGATTGAAGTTTGTCTTTTTTGAAATATTGAATTTATTGAACTATAGTGTGTTACTTCAGTCCTTTTTGAATTTTGTATTTACGGTACTGAGTGATCTTGTATATTAAAGATATGAAGAGTTTTTCTTACTTGCTGTGAGACATCATTTTTGCACTTGGAGTGTTCATTTTTTGGTTCTCTTTTTTCATCCTTTTGGATTTGCATGTTTAAAAATGGCCAACACAATAGCACATGGCCATTAATGGAGAAAATGGAAAAAAATACATTTTTATGGCTGTGGTAAAAATGGCCTTAGCGTATGGGAAAGACCTAAGTAAAGCCACGCTGAGATCAATTTTTAATGCAGCTTAGTAAAAGGACCCCTTTGTGATTCATAATGTGCTCTTTTTTTAAATAAAAGATATTCATATTAGTTGTCTAATATTTTAATTATTTTGAATTTTCAAAAAATATTTATTTAATTTTTCATTCTTTTGACATTGTAACATAAAGGTGATGGCAGATAATGACCAGAATAGCTCAGCTGCAGTGGCGTACCAAGGGGGGGGGGGGCGGTGGGTGCGGTCCGCCCCGGGTGCACGCCGCTAGGGGGGGGTGCCGGGCACCTGTCTGCTACGTTCGTTCTGTGCTCCCTCTGGGGCAGAGGGAGCATGGAAACGAATGAAGCGGACAGGCGCAAGGCCCCCCCCAGTGGCGTGCACCCGGGGGATTTTTCGCAGGGGGAGGTCGCGCTGTACCCGGGGGGGGGCGGGGCGCATCGGCGATCCGCCCCGGGTGTCAGCCCCCCTAGGAACACCACTGCTCAGCTGGTCTGCCCCACTAAAGTGGTTTAGATTGTAGTTGTAGGTTACATGTACACTGTATATGTAGGTTATACGCCCCAATGCCGTTCTTTAGGATTGAATCTGCCGACCCATGCAGGTTACCTTCATGTCTTCTTTGTAATTCAGAAAAGTTATTTTATATGTGTTCTGAGTTTTAGGTGCTTTTTCCTTGGTTTCCTTTCTCTTGTCACTAACAGAACTTCTGTGTTTATTCCACCTTTTTGAATTCCATCACCATGTTTGTCTTCACCACCTCCTTCAAGAGGACATTCCAGAAATTCACCTCCCTTTCCATAAGGAAATATTTTCTGACTTTGCTCCTGAGTCTGTCTCCTTTCAGCTTTGTATTTTGCCTCCTAGATTCCTTTGGAGAATGTTTGCTTTTTGTTCATTAACATGTTTCGAGTACTTAAATGTCTGTATCATATCCCCCTTGTTCATCCTCTCTTGTAGTCCTCAAGTCTCATCTTCTATGCCTTCTGAAATAGATCCCACACCATTTTGACTGCTTTCTTTGGACCACTTCCAGCCTCCCTGTGGTCCCTATGCACTAAAATGCAAAGTGACTTTGTAAAAATACACTTTGCATGAAGAATAGTGCAAAACAGCTAGAAATGTGTAAGAATGGCAAAGTTAAGGCATTATGGAAGTAATTTTATAAAGACCCATCTAAATTTAGGTGTCAAGTATGTGCATTAATGCTGGAATTCTAGATATTAATGTTCACATACAACATATGCTCATAAATGAAAATAATCTGGCTTTGCACAATTCTTTAAGTCTTCGATGGCATTTATTTTGCAGGTGAGCATTCATATCGGCAGAGCCTGGGAAAGGTATGGGCAGGGTGTGTGATTACACACATAGGGCTAGATTCTATTTATGGCGCCTAAAAAATCAGTGCTGAAAAAAATATGCTTAGGCATATTCTATAAACTATGCTTAAAGTTTGGCATAGTTTATAGAATATGCCTAAACTTAGGTGTTGTTTATAGAATATGCCCAGTGCCTGTTTCCTGTGACTATGTTTAGTTGTGGCGATTTATGCCAACTGAAGCCTGGTGTAAATGTCAATGCCTAAGTTACGTATGGAACAGGCATATTCTATAACACTGCACATAAATGCTAAGAATGCCCATGACCTGCCAATGCCCCTCCCATGGCCACACCCCCTTTTCAGATCTGCATCTTAGAATTTATGCAAATCACTTTATAGAATACGCTTAGAAAGTTTTGCATGTAAATTCTAATTAAAACCAAGTAGTGGCAATAATTAAGCCAATTAAGTTGCTTGTGCAAAACAGAATTCAACCAGATTTGTGCATGCAACTTAGGTTGTACTGTATAGAATTTGGGGGATAGTCCCGGAATTAGTAGTTAGTGCCCAAATTTGAGGCAGAAAGAAGAGCAGTGTAGTCAACACAGCACTTCCAAAAACAACAGGAGGACGGCATATGTCCAAAACAGGAGACTTTATTCTATAAAAGACTCGACACGACACCATGTTTCGGCAATGATGATTACCTCATGAGTCTTATAATATGAGTGATAATGGCATGGAATCCTAGTGTTTCTCTGGAAGGTTGCTGAAGTTTCCCTACTGAGGCTTTTCCCAGATATTTTTGAAACACTTCTACAATCTTTTTAAAGGCTATTTTACTTCATCGTTTAGTTTTTTTCCATTATCACTCATATTATAAGACTCCTGAGGCAGACATCATTGCTAGAACACGGTTCTGTGTCAAATCTTTTACAGAATAAAGTCTCCTGTTTTGGACATACACCGTCCTCCTGTTGTTTTTGGAAGTGTCGTATTGGCTACAGTACTCTTCTTACTGGTGTTGCGCCTGTAGTGTTCCATGTTCCTCCACTTTTCTGGATTCCTCTTCGTGTCCAAATTTGAGCACAAGAAAAAGTTGGCATAGAGCTCTGTTATATAAAGAGCACTCTGAATTGATCACTCTTTAAAGAATAGTACTTAAAGCCTATTTCTGCACCCAATTTGGTTGCCAGTATTTACGCCAGCTGAAAACTGGTATAAATGTCAGTGCTCAACTCTTCGGATTTGGATGCAGAAACGATGCTATTCTATAATTTCATGTGCAAAATTTTGGAATGCTCCTACCACTTCAAGGGATCTGAGGGATAATGGGGGCTGAAGCTACCCCTACTTGTTCCAGCCTCAGCCTTTGCCTGTGACCCTAGCCCCATCACCCCAAGACCCATGGGAATAAATCAGGGTACTGAAGGGTGTGTAGGGTGGCAGACCAAAAGGATGACTCTTTTTTAAGGGAAGGGGCAGAGTTTTGAGGACTGGGGCTTTAAAATGTTTATGTTCCATGTCCAGTCACTGGGACAACTGGGCCACCAGGTAGCAGAGGTTCCCTCAGGAGAGGGGGGATGCAGGGAGGTCTCCAATTTAGCTAGTGGGCCTTTTAAGATTCTTCACTCTGTTGCATTGGGCAGTGTAGTCAGGGCCATTACAAATGGTGTACAAGCTGGTCGACCAACCTGAACACCAATCCATTGGGAGACACTGTGCTGATCAGTCTATGAATCTGCAAGCACACCAGCACAAAAGGGAAGGGGGAGAGGCGGCACTGAAAGCAGCCCTTGACAAATCTATAGATATATCTGGTCACTGTCTCTAGTGTAGCCTTCCCTAAAAGTACCTGAACAAGGACAGCTATTTATACAAATGAGATAAAACTGGAAAAGTATTATTTTAAGTTTATTAACATACAATTTTTCTATTATATCTTATTTGCACCCTAATATGCTGCATTAGCCTAATGGTATATTACAATAATCTTGAAATGTCAATTGCAATTTCTTTGTTGCTTCATATTAATGCAAGACATACATAACTTGTATTTTATTGTTTTAATGTTGCATAAGGGATTTTTTAAATGCAATCAGCAGAAAAGGACTTTCAGTGTTAGCAATAGATGATTTTAATATGGTTATGTGCAATTATGGTTTGTGGAAAAGAAGCCCCAAAACAGAACATTGAGCTCTATGATGACATTGTCACTGTGATACAATATTATTTATTGCAGTACTTAGTACATGAAGGTAGTCAATTAACCAGACTGATATGCATGATAGGATCCTATATTATAAACCCCCCTCATTTAATACATCTCGGACAGGATAAACAGATGTTATATATGGTATTTGTTATAAGCTTCTGCTCTTACAAATCCTCTTTATAAAAGCAAATCTGTTAGTTCTAAGGTCACTTCTTGTAAAAGGGGACCATCACCTCTGAGCACAAATATTTTCATGGTAATGTTACCTTCACCACCATAACCAAAAGGAATGCATTTTTGTAGATTAAAAACAATAAGGTATGATTAACTGTTGAAGAAAACAGTTATCTGAAAAGATGCTGTAATCATCTTGTTTATTAAATTACATTTTTGACTTTAGGTCTGAAAATATGCTGTTGTATTCTTATTTCTTGTGATGGCATTAACCATTGAATGCTTACATTTGCTATTAGGGTTATGTGAACAGTTCAAGGTCGAATTGAACCAGCCTGGTTCAAGTATGATGGATAACATGAGCAACCAGTTCTGTCCACAGGCCTGCTATACTCACCCTCCATCATAAAACTTAAGATTGCAGATTAGGTCAGCAAAGAACTAAAAATACAAGTTTGGTTAATAAGAATCACAGTTTTATTCATGTTTAGAACTCATGGCATTAAAAGGTTACATTTTAGTCATTAACAAAGCGGACAGCCCTGGGGTGGGTTGAGGACAGAGAAGGGAAAATTAGGGATTTAGCACTGATTTTCAGCACCAGCCACCTGGCAATCCTTCCTTCCACCCAATCAGAAAAAAAAAGACACAGGCTCTATTCCCACCCAATTCCCACCCAATGTTTAATTCCTATGAGTCCTGATGGCCTCCCAACTCCCCTTCCCCCTCCTTTCCAATTTGCAGAAATCCATCTCCCTGCTTTTTCTTGATTCTCCCTCTGATCACATATAGCCCACACAAAATGCTAACAAGCCTAGATGACTCAGAGGTGTATTTTCAAAGCACTTAGATTTAGGGCATATTTTACTAAGGCACACTTACGTTTTTAGCTCGCGCTAAACTTGTGGGTGCACTAAACGCTAGAGATGCCCATAGGAATGCATATTTTCCTTTAAATACATTCTGTACCAGAGAACTATATTTTTTAAAAAGTCTTTATGCTATAATGTCATTTTAAAGTTGGACCATCCAAGGATATCAGAACCAGAAACTGTAAAGTTCATACCTGCAATCCGTGAGTTAAAAATGTATTTTAACTACATAATCTACTTCTATAACTCTGAATCTTTTAGATTCCTTAAAACTAAAGGAAACCTATGCAACTGTATCCAAGAATTTCACAAAGAAGTGCTAAGTGCAGCCATTTGTTTCTCTATTTGATGGAAGGCCTGGTCTGAATTTACAACTTTAAAAGGTCTGTTCTTTCAGCTATTAAAGCCTTAACCCTGCATTGCTAACTAGGAAGACTGCTGATCTACAGGGTGTACTCCAAAGAGTGGATTGTAGTGCCACCCAGTGAAATTTTACCTATATTCTTTCACAAAAATGTGTCATGCAAGCATTCTAGTGGTGTGTGGGAGAGGAAACCATAACCCCAACAAATCAAAGAGAAGACAAAAGTGCAAGAGGTCAAACACCTACATAACAGTACTTAAAAGATCACCTCATTGTCACACCAAAGCTACCCACAGCATAAGTGAAACCTGGCAAGATGAAAGTGGGGGGGGGGGGGGGGGGGGGTTACCACTGGCTGAACTATGCCCAACAGATTTCAATATCCAACATCAACCAAGACCAAGAAGACAAGGTGGAGGGGTAGCAGTCTTGATTTGGGACACAATCAAACTGCACAGATTATCCATCCCCCAGCTACATGGATCAGAATCTCTTTTAATCCAACTTGAAGAGGAGAAGCCAATCTGGCTGCTCATGGTATACAGAGCACCTCGTAACAACACATTATCTGTGCAAGAACTCCTAGACCTGATTATTCAAGTGAACCTGAATTACTCTAGGTTGGTGATCATGGGAGACTTCAATCTACACATCAAAACCCCAGATACCACCACAGCTGCCTTTCTGGACACGATGACAGCACTAGGATTTACACAGGTGATCAATTCTCCAACCTACAAAAAGGGTCACATACTAGACCTGGTATTCTACAAAGGGGTGGATATCCCAGAATTCTGGGATAACAGTATTGAAATAACACCCCTATCATGGTCAGACCATTTTCTAATTAAATTCTCCCTAAGTGACCACCTGAAACAAATGGCACCTCCCAGAGTTTGGAAGAAGATCAGAGACAAAATAAAGCTGACCGCTGAGAATTTCCTAGAGGTCTTGGACCAGTGGCGTATCTGCGTGGGGCCACAGGGGCCTGGGCCCCCGCAGATTTTGCCCTGGTCTCCCCTACCGCCGTCAACCCTCCCCCACTGCCGTTGTTTACCTTTGCTGGTGGGGGACCCCAACCCCCCGCCAGCCGAGGTCCACTTGCCGCCTTTAAAGATATTTCTTCAGCTGGCGGGGGACCCCAACCCCTGCCAGCCGACCCGACGTCTTTAAAGTTCTTCTTCGGCCTCCGTGGCCGTGCTGTAGTTGATAGCTGTTCAATCCAGTTCGGAGTCTGACGTCCCAGCACGTTGTACTTGCAGGACAACGTGCTGCACTCCCGCCCCAATTGATTTTTTGTTGCAGTGCCGGTCAACCTTCAAGGGGGCGTGTTGGTAGGGTAGCGAAGGTGGTAAGGGGGGCGGAGCGGGGCGGGGTTACGAAATGGCCAACTTCACCTTATTATGAAAAAAAAACGCCAGCTCAAATGAGTATTTCACCGGGCGGACTTGGTCCATGTATTTTTAGGACCAGCTCCCAAAAAAGAGCCCCAACTGACCAGATGACCACTGAAGGGAAGCGGAGATTACCTCCCCTTACTCCCCAAGTGGTCACCAACCCCCTCCCACACACACACACACAAAAATTAAAACATTTTTTGCCAGCCTCAAATGTTATACCCAGCTCCCTGACAGCAGTATGCAGGTCCCTGGAGCAGTTTTTAGTGGGTGCACTGCATACTGAACTTCAGGCAGGTGGACCCACCTGTTACACTTGTGGTGGTTAATGTTGAGCCCTCCAAAAAAACCCAAAACCCACTGTACCCACATGTAGGTGCCCCCTTCACCCCTTAGGGCTATGGTAATGGTGTTGACTTGTGGGCAGTGGGTTTTTGGGGGGGGGGGGGGTTGGGGGGCTCAGCACACAAGGGAAGGGTGCTATGCACCTGGAAGCTAATTTTGTTTTTTTTTAAAAGATTTTTAAGTGCCCCCTAGGGTGCCCGGTTGGTTTCCTGGCATATCAGGAGGGCCAGTGCACTACAAATGCTGGCTCCTCCCACGGCCACATGCCTTGCATTTCGCCGGGTTTGAGATGGCCGGGTCTGGTTTCCATTATGGCTGAAAATCGGAGCCGACCATCTCATCTAAACCCGGCGATCCGCCGGCAATCCTATTGTAAACCCAGTGAGCGATTTGGCCGGCGCCAAGCGTATTTCGAAAATATGCTTGGCTTCGCCCACTTACAGCGCCGGGCCCGAAGATGGCCGGCCATCAATTTCACCGGCACCATTCGATTATTCCCCTCTATGTCACGTGACATAGCTGGTGACTGGGTTAGACACTGACTGGCATATTCAGCGGGAGATAATCGGTTATCTCCTGCTGAATATCGGCAGATAGCCGGCTGGAGTGTATTTAACCTGACCAGTTAAATACTTTTGAATATCGGGTGGTATAATTTTAGCACACAAATAGGGCTGGATTCAGTAAATGGTGCTTAAATTTTGGCACAGAAAAAAAATGACACTAAGCACGATTCTATAAAGGGCGCTGATTCCCATGCCTAATTTTAGGTGCCAGACTTACATCTGCTGAAACCTAGTGTACATGTTGGTGCCCAATTTAGGTGTGCTGAGGCTGTATTTTCTTTATTTCTTTATGACATTTATATGTGCTCAACTTTTCAGAATGCCCCAACATGCCCATGGCCACTCATCCTTTTGAGTTACATGATAGAATAGTTAGATCCAAGCCTTAAACAATAGTGCACAGCCGGATGCACAAGCAAATTTTAATAAATGCCAATTAGCATTAATAATTGGTTGTTAGCACCCAATTAGTGATATTAATTAGCTTGTTAATAAATCTGAGTGCATATCCTCAAATTTGGGCAAGCAATTCCGGGCACCATATATAGAATCTAGGGGATGGTGCTATATGAAGGGGCCCTTTAACAAAGTGGCAGTAAGCCCAATGCGAGCTTACTGTGTACCAATTTTGAGCTACTGCCAGCCCAATGCAGGCACCGGTGGTAGTTCCAGCCCTAGCATGCTCTATTTCATGCATTGGGGGAAAATAAGGCTCAATTTTTTTTAATGCGGGGGTTACCCGGCAGTAATCAGGCAGCGCCGCACGCTACCCAGTTGCTGCCGGGTTAGCACAAGATCCCTTACCACCACCTCAGTGGGTGGTGGTAAGTGGTATCTCCCCCCCCCCCCCCCCCCCCCCCCCCACATGGCCACACAGTAAGAGCATTTTTACTGTGTGGTCATGTACTTTTGCAGACTCTTCAGCTGGGGGTCTTGTGATGGTGCTTTTGGTGATTGACAGAGGCTATGGTGCAGGGGTGCCATTTTGGGGGGGTCTTTGGAGTGGGATGATGTAATTGGGCGGGTCTTTAGGGTAATGGGATGTAATTGGGGACACCCAGACTGGAGGGAATATAATTCAGGGGGCTTTCCGATTGGGGGGGGGGATGTCATTGCAGGGGAAAGGGAGGGAGGCAGATACTAATTATGAATGCCAGACCTTTTAAGGAACTCCGAGGCACATTGGCCTGTGACTTTGTGGCCCTTTACTCATGGGACAGTAAAATAACGTTTCTTGTTAAGTGGGTCACAAGCAGCATTATTCTTGTACCGAGCAATCACAGGTTAGTCACTTCCATGGTAAATCAAAGTGTAGCACAAGCTTGAATTTTACTCCACCTTAATAACTACCACCCTTTATTTTAAACTTTTATGACAGTTTCTGCTTATGAAACTTTAGGATATTCATTTCCCAAAAGGCCAAAACATTGTGGTGAATCAAGCACTTACAGGTGAGGGATAATTTTATAGCATGTGAGAAGTCCTAAAGGCATCTATTTAAGTCTATTTCATTTTATTTTTACATTATGTGTGTTTGCTATTACACTTACTGTAATACTCATTAGGTGTGAGTTTTGCCTACAGAGCGGTGTGAGTAAACTAACATTACATTTACAGTTTGTGCATTTTGAACTGCTGCTTCCTTCAATATTCTTCAACAGCTTTTCATTTTCAATTTAAGCTTCTCTCAAAAAATGATTTTTCGAGTCTCTTCAAAGCTGCATAAGCTCTCCAAAAGGTCTGGCACGGCTATCACATGCTGAAGGGTGCAAATCTCTTTTGCATGCTGTTGGAAGTTGTAAAATCACACAATCTTCAGAATTTCCTACCACATTCTCATGAGCCCTGGTTTCTATAAAGTCTTTTCAAGAGCTGATGTTCTTCTGAGCTGAGCTAGGTTAAATCTTTAAATGAGTCAGCACTGCTTAAACATGAAAAATATGTGTAAAGCCGGTTGTAAAATATCACACGATGTATTGTGAAAAAAAAATGCTGCACATGTTTTTTGTTTGCTACACGGCAAACGTTCACAACCCGTCTAAAACTGCATTAGAACTTCTGTGTTTGCTCTTTGGAGATATTTAATAAATTATTGTGAGCTGCAAATGTTACTAGATTGGGAACTGCATGAGCTTACCTTATTAATGAAAGACATGCAGCTGGAATGCAAGCTAGGCAGTCTCTACTCATGAGCACTTTTAATTCAATGTCTGGTTCTCTTCACACACAGATATCACTACATTTTCCCTCATCCATAATATAGTGCAGATGTAGCCACTAGACTACATTTATCAGCCCTTTCTAAATTACATTCCTTGTGGATCTTAACTCTACTTTATAAGAATTCTCTTACATTGGTAGAAAGGTTCATGAGTAAACTCTGAGGCTAATAAAATAGTATGTTACATCCAATGGCTATTTATTCATTAGTACATTTATAATCTGCCTACACCTAGGCAGAGTATAATCAAACATGCATAATCATAAAAACAAATGTATATACAAATAAATAACATCAAATATCCTCATTCTGACATCAAATTGCCTCAATACTCTGATTAATTGTGATCATAATAAATAAATGCAGATGCCTAAAATAGTAATCTGCTCACTGCACTTACTAAAGTGTCACCAATAAATAGCATTTATTTTATTTTTTTATTTTTGTTACATTTGTACCCTGCGCTTTCCCACTCATGGCAGGCTCAATATGGCTTACATGGGGCAGTGTAGGGTTAAGTGACTTGCCCAGAGTCACAAGAGCTGCCTGTGCCTGAAGTGGGAATTGAACTCAGTTCCTCAGTTCCCCAGGACCAAAGTCCACCACCCTAATCACTAGGCCACTCCTCCATTAAACCCGGGATTCTATATATGGCGCCTTAATTTACGCTATGAACTTGTTATGAGATGTTAATACTTTGACCATATAATTTAAGCCTGAATAGATGATGTCATAATTGAAGTAGCCACATTTATTGCATGTTTATTCTTATAGAAAAACTCTAACAACTACAGGAGAATGCAAACTCTATAGAAAATATTCCAACCTGGTAAAAGGAGTTTGATTTTTATATGTAAAGTTAGTTTGGAGGTGTCCCTTTAAATTGATGGAAAAAATTCCCAACCCGTATATGAAATATTAACCTACTCCTGTTTACACAAGGTATTGTGAATACTTTGGTATTGTTCCTTGTTAGGAGGTTTGAGGTTCCATTTGTGAGATATATATTTCATATACAGGTTGGAAATTTTTTCCATCAATTTATAGGGACACCTCCAAACTAACTTTACATATAAAAATCAAACTCCTTTTACCAGGTTGGAATGTTTATTTTTATGCAATCATATAGCAATTTGTACAAAGACCTCACATAAGGGCCCTTTTACTAAAGCATGTTAGAAAATGGCTGGTGCTGCGATTAGCGCATGGGTTTGCCACGTGCTCCAGCCTCTTTCTAGAGAGGCTGAAGTGGTGTGGTAGTCGTGTTAGTCCACTTTTAAAGGTAATGAATAGAAATAAAACAAAACATCGACAAGAAGATAAGAAGATACCTTTATTATTGGACTACCCTTAATACTCAGATCAGATCTGAAGAAGAAGGGTTACTTTCGAAATTTAATAAAAAATGTATTGTTAGTTAATAAAACAGTTATCTTTTTATTTTCTTTGCTAAGTTTTGTTTTATTTCTATTTATTACCTTAGAGTGGCTGAAAAATGGCCATGGTCGGCTTTTTTTTTTTTAATGGCCACGCACTAATTTTCCCATTAGCACATGGCCATTACCATCAGGAGCCCTTACTACCACCCATTTAGATGGCAGTAAGGGCTACTGTGCTAATTGTGTAACATGCAGTAATGTGCCCGCACTACCCGATTAGTGCAGGCATGCCTACTCTCTGTCCCCAGATGTGTCTCCAGCAATAAAAAATAAACAACTATTTTTTTTACTGCAGGAGTAGCATGCACTATCAATCAAACTACTGCAGGATGCCTTGGCATTTCACGTGGTAATGCCCTTTTACCACACAGTAGGCTCTTCTCCTTCCACCTCCCCCATCTTCCCCTTTCTTCTTTAATGACCACTCCGCTATTTCTTCCGAAAAGTAATAGTTTCTTAATAAGTTCCATTCGCTCCGGCGCCTTCTGTAAAATGGCACCTGGAGTCGGTCTGGTCTTTTGAATTGGGCCGAGCTCTCTCCCCTTTCTCCTTGATTGGTCCCCTATTCCCTGATGCTACCTAGCCTAGCTATCTCAAATACCTACCCCACCGCCTTTTCCCTGGGTGGCTCTATGCTGGATCCCTCTTTGTGGTGGCAGCCCCCCCTCCCCAAATTCCGGTACATGCCCCCGTCTATCACAGCATTTGTGTGCCCATTATAGAATACTCACATAAACCCGCATCAGCACATTTAAATGTAGGCACCCCATTTAAACCTGGTCAATGGCTTACGTGTGACAAGCAACACATGCAATTTACATGCACATATAATTGCAGGCACACAGTAAAAAAAAATTGACTCTTTAAGTGCTATGTAATTATGTGCAGGCAAATTTAAACTATTACTTCTTTTCCTCATGAAGTCCATGACCTTGATTTGATTCTTTGGACATTAAATAATTAGCATACAATTTCTGCTATAATCTAGTATCTGTAAAGCAGAAAATGAAGAAGGCGATTTTTCAGATGCATTTGTATGGGTAAAGCAGTTCTTTCTGTGCAGAAATGGACTTTTAGAAAATTGGCCTGTCCAATATGCATGTCATGTTACACATGGACAGCCTGACAGATTGCTCAAGGTTGTACCTGGAGATTTGCCTTTATGTACAGACTTTTGAAAATACACACAGATGTGTGTAAATTAACCCAGAACTTTGTGCATGATAAAGAGCAGGTGGAAATGTCAGCACATTAGGACCCCTGGGTAGGCTTTAAGACAGAAGTACATACATAGTTTCATTTTGAAAATTTGCCAAAAGCTACACAAAGTCTGGCATGTGCATTCATTCTGTGAGCATGCAGATATAAAATTATTCCCCAAACGTGATAGAATTATATCTTAAAACAGAGGTGAAATCACTCAAGCTTTTGCATGCACCTGAAGATGATGGAGTCAGAAGATTCTACCTGTAAGTATTAGATACAGAGATAGACAGGCAGCGAATCTAATGTACAGCTGATTTCCTTCCATTATTTCCATGGAGCTCCTGCTTATATTGTATGCACTAGAGTACAGATGATTTTAATACAGTAGGGAGCTATTTTCATATCCTTTTCTTGTAATAGATGAGATTATAAATGGGGCTGGATTAATCAAAAATCAACACATGCAATGCCTCTGGGCCCATTTAAGATAGAAGGCCACCCTACAAATTGTCTCCAGTGAAAAAAAAGGTTAGGGCTTACTTCAAGCACACTTGATCAAACTGTATGTGATAACAGTATAAAATATTTTAAAATATAAGTGTTACCCCTTGAATTTAGTTAAGCATTTCCTCTCGAGGCCTTCCTTTGTTGAAAGGCCCTCCTGGCGTACCCGCAAATCCCAAGCACTAAACCAATTTGCAAATAAACACACAGCGATAGGCAGCTGGCAAACAGAGAACAGGTTTACAATTAATGAACTTGCAGAGGCAAAATAAATAGACAAGTTACTATTACTGTGGATTCTGCAGGGTTGAATGGGAAGACATGGGCTGCATGCAGACAAAGTCACTTCTGTATACTCAGTATTGCTAAATGCCTTGTTGACAAGGGCATAGAATGTAAGAGAGATGTAGGGCTCATTGCATTATGTCTTGGTCTTAATAAACAAAGGACTATTTATCTGCTAATTGTATACAACATTTGCCATTATTTTAATAACTGCAATTATTCTAATGCCTTAAAATCAGATTTATACACTGCCTGGGGAATACTGTATAGGTTGACTAAAAGTAGGTGCAGGGATGATCCATGCTAAGTACAAAATCTATAAAAGCAGTTCCACATGGATAAAATACTAGCTTTGCGTGCATTTTGCGCCTAACTTTGGGCATAAGTATTTACGTCTGCCAAAGGCTGGTGACCCAAAGTGCTTGCACCCAAATAATACCAATTCCAAACGGTATTATATATAAATCTCTTACTGGAAAAATCAATGTATCACACTTCAGTTTCCACAATCCCAGTTCTTGTTCTTCCAACACAATTTCTTCACATTTTCTTTACCACCCACTTTTTTTTATATATATATAATAATTCTTTAAATGATTCTTCAGAAGGGGAGATCCTTGACACAGCCGGAAGGTGAAACATGCATGTTGGACGCATCTGAGCCCCCAGTCCGAATATACTTAAGATAAGTGCTATAAAATGATATATAAGTAATAAGAAGCCGATGAAGAAATTAGTGCAGTTTAGAATTGCATAAAATTATGTTAGGCAATTTTGCAACTACTGAGGCGAGAATGTAAGAGTTCTGAAGAATCATTTAAAGAATTATATATATATATATATATATATATATATATATATATATATATATATATATATATATATAAAGTGGGTGGTAAAGAAAATGTGAAGAAATTGTTGCACCCAACTAATGACAGATGCAAAAATGCAGGTATTCTCTAACACCAAGCCAAAATTCTGGGAATGCTCCTGATCCGCCCATGCCCCTCCTTGGCCACACCCTTGGCCACATAAATCCTAATGACTACCAATTAAGTGCTTGTTATACTAATTATTTATTATCACCAATTTAGCCAATTACTTTTGAAGTTTCACACTTAAAACTGAGCACCTAACTTTGGATGACCTATACAGGATTTCCCCTTGCATTAAGTATTTATAGCCATAATTTTTCTAAGCATATTCTCCTGGATTCTATATATCGCACTGAGATTTCCGTGCAGAAACTGAAGCATATTCCATAACAATATGTATAACCTAATTAGTTTACAAGCCAATCAGCACTGATAATTGCCAATTAACTAGCAATTTTTGACACTAATTGACACTAATTAGAATTTATTTATTTATTTATTTATTGGCACATTTTTACCCCACATTTTCCCACATAAGCAGGCACAATGTGGCTTACACAAATTCAAGAGGATACAATGCAATTCAGAGAAGGCACAGATTCGGAGTGTGACAGGAGGGGAAGGAACATGGGATGGCACAGGTTAAACACTGGACTAGCCAGTGGAATAAGCCTTGTCGAATAAGAATGTTTTTAAGGCCTTCTTGAACAGTTGATGGTCGACAAGCTCTTTGAGCTGTTTTGGCAGGACATTCCAGGATTTTGGACTGATGTAGGGGAAGGACAAAGCATAAAGGGTCTTGTATTTAACATTCCTGCAGGTGGGGTAATGTAAATTGAGGTAGGTCCTTGCAGAAGCTAGGGCATTCCTAGATGGGAGATCGATTAAATGAAGCATGTATGCAGGGGCTTCCCCATATATGATCTTGTGCGTTAGTGAGCAGATCTTAAATGTGATACGGTCTTTTACTGGGAGCCGGTGAAGTTGAAAACGTAGAGGTTGAGCAGGGACAAAGCTTGATTTCCCCAGGATTAGCCTAGCAGCCGTGTTTTGAACTGTCTGAAGCCTTGACAACCAGCATAGATCCCGCTACAGTAGTCTATATGGGATAGGACCAGCCAATGAACAAGGGTATGGAAAAGTTCTCTAGTTATGAAATGCCTGACATGCTTCAGCCTCCACATTGCGTAGAACATTCTTTTTGTGATGATTTGCACTTGATGGTCCAGTTGTAAGTGGTTATCCAACACTACTCCAAGGATTCGGCTATTTGAGATCGAAGCTTATAGTCCTTAATGATGAGTGTACCTTGGTTTATTTTATTGTGCTGAGATGAAAGGATTAGGCATTGTGTTTTGACTTGATTAAGCTTGAAGAGAAACACCTTTGCCCAGGAATCCATGATGGAAAAACTGGCATCTATTTGTTCGGAGATGTTAGTTAGAGTTGACTTGAATGGGATATTGATGGTCATGTCGATCACATAAATGAATGGGTTAAGGCCAAGCATAGATAATGTTTTAGCAAGTGGAATCAGCATAACATTGAAAAGGGTTGGAGAAAGGGGAGAGCCTTGAGGTACCCCACAAGTGGCTTTCTAAGGTGCAGAAAGGTTGGAACAAGCTTTGACTTGGTAGATACTGGAAGATAGGAAACCCTTGACCCAGGTTAGCACGTTCCTGCTTATACTGAATGTGTCCAGCAGGTAGAGTAAAAGCTCATGATCCACCATGTCAAACGCGCTGGATATGTCAAATTGGAGTAGTAAGATCTTCTTCCCAGTGGATATTTCTCTTTTAAAATTAGACAGAAGGGTAACCAGTACTGTTTCGGTACTAAACTGCGGATGGAACCCCAATTGTGAGCAATGTAGTATGTCAAAATTCTTCATGTAATCATTTAGCTGGGTATTGACCAAACTTTCCATTGTTTTAACAAGTAATGGGATAGATGCCACTAGTCGATAATTTGAAAGGACATCAACTTTTATTTTTGGGTTCTTGGGAATTGGTGTGAGAAGAATGCTTCCATGATCATAAGGAAAAAGATCCTTGTTGAGCACGAAGTTTAAGTAGGGGGTGAAATCTACGATGAAGCATTCAGGAGCAGATTTTAACAGATGACTAGGGCATATATCAAGGTCACAATGTTTCTTAGAGAACTTGGATAGCGCTCTTGCTACATTATCAGCCGTCAAAATACTGAAGGTGGTCCAGCTACGGTCTGCTGGGCATTGGCCTGGAGGTGAGTCCAGTGTTTTGAGAAAATGCTTGATGACAGCAGTACTGCTAAAGAGTGGTTTTCTTAACAATTGAATTTTCTCATTGAAATATGTAGCAAGTTTAGCAGCAGAGGGACAATGTGATTGTGCGGACACAGTTCTGCTTGTATCAAGGAAGGAATTCAAGAGTCATTGAAGCTTTTTAGCGTCCTTGCCAACTGACGCTAGTTTTTTCCGTAAAGTAAGGAATGCTTTGCTTATTTGATAACGTATTTATATTTCCGTCGACATCTGTCTAAGCGTATTCTATAACGTGTTGTGTGTAAATTCTAAGTTGCATTATTGAAAAGGGGACATGGCCATGAGTATGGAATGGATGGGTCATGGGCATTTCTAAAATCTATGTGTGTTGTTATAGAATACACCTGGCCTGCGCCTAATTTAGGTGTCTGCATTTACATCAGGTTTTACTTGGCGTAACTGCCCATGGCTAAATTTAGTCGTGTGGACTGGCACTTGGTGGATTCTATAAACCGTGTGGAAATTTAGGGTTATTCTAGAAAGTCTGCGTAAATTAAGGTGTACTTTATAGAATCTACTTAAGTGAATTTTATTTCGGTACCAAATTTGTAGGTGTGATATATAGAATCTAGTCCATTGTGAATAAATGAAGGAAAGGGTCAGGCACAAATTAACCAGGAAGAGCAAAGTTATCTTTTGCTTCATTCTCAACAACCCTGATAGCAGAATCAATCAGAGGCCTCACATAAATTACTATAAAGAACCTACTTAACCTTTAGTTAATTTCAAATACCTGTGGAGGGTAACTTTACAACAAGTCACTTAAGTGTGAAGGCCAAGTGGGCACCTAATTTTAGACTATTTTATAAAAACACATGGGCATCTATGGGACTCGTTTTCAAAAGAGAAAAATGTCTAAAGTCATAGATGTCATAAAGCACCATTTGAATGGATTTCTTCTCAAAATATCCAAATTGATATTTTCAAAACCTGCTTTGCAGAGGTCTATCTATGCATTCCATCTGCAGTGCATCAAATCACAAGGGGGTGTTTCAAAGGCCGTTTTATAGCCATAATGGAACAAAACCAAAATGTCTAGAGTGAAATGTTCTATGGCAAAAAGTTCTAGATCTGTTTTTCTATTGAATAAGACACAAAAAGGTGCCCTAAATGATCACTGGAGGTATTTAGGGATGACCCCTCCTTACTCCTCCAGTGGTCACTGAACCCATCCCACCAGATATTTGTGACCTGGATTGGCTACTGTTGGAAACAGGATGCTGGGCTTGATGGACCTTTGGTCTGTCCCAGTGTGGCAATATGCACCCCCAAAAATGGTACTCACCAACCTCTATGACAACCTCAGGTGTTATAGGCAGGTCCCTGGAGTAGTGTAGTAGTAGGTGCAGTGCACTGTAGACAGGTGAACCCAGGTCTATACCTCCCCCTACCTGATACATTTGTGGTGGAAACTAAGCCTTCCAAAACTCACCAGAAACCCAATGTACCCACATATAGGTGCCCCCTTCACCTATAAGGGCTATTGTAGTGGTGTACAGTTGGGGATAGTGGATTTTGGGTGAGTTTTGGAGGACTTAGCAGAAAAGATAAGGGAGCAACAGTGAGTGGGAGCATTTATATGAGGTCCACAGAAGTGGCCCCTAGTGTAGCCCATTGTTCTCCTGGGATGTCTGGAAGACTTCTGTTTTCCCTGATGTGTCTAAAAATATTTAATCTAGATGTAAGGAATTTTTGGCTTTGAGATCCAAAGCTCTTCAGTGTGGAACAATTTCCTTTGCAATTTCCCTATAAGTGTTTTCGGAAACTACAGGGAAATAGATATGCTTTTTGATCACCTATTTGATGAACTTTCTTTCTGACAAAGTATCTTCATCTGAATTTATATCTCAGATATCAGCTCTACTTTTGGCATCACTGCAGTAATTATGTAAGTTATCTCTCATTACATTTTCCCTTCTTTCTTTTAATATATTGCTTCTCATTTTTCTGTTTCTTCTTCTACTCTTCAAATATTGAGGTCTGCTAGGACTCCTCATTCCATGTAAAAATAACATCTGTTTTAAATTTGATTAATGGTGATTTGTTTCTTCTAAATAAGGAATTAGTGTTTTTTGTTGTACAGTACTTTATTGTTCAATGTATTTTGTCTGAAATTTAAAAAAATAGAACAATTTAAAAAGTGGTTTTAAATTCCTGAGAAATTAAGCAATGTTCTCCCCTCAAACACTCCCTCGAAACCCCAGGTCCCAATGAACAATTAGCCAGGGCTATTGCATAACTCAAAGCAAGTATAAATGCCATGGTATACCTGCATTACCATTGTACAATATGAAATACATATTAACTTGAAGGACCATCCAAACTATGCATAGAAAATGCCCTCTCAAACTTCCTGCTTGAATCTGCTTTCATGCATAAGTCTAAAATAGTTCCTTACATACGTACTCTAATTTATATGTGTAAATCAGCATTCCACATGTGTAAATGGTGCCTAACATTAAGGAGGGTAATTACTGAAATGCATTAAGAGAATATTTGTCTTTTAGATGTGATATACAGCCCAATAATGCAATAATTTACTATAATGCATGTTAGTTTAAGTCAGTGTATCCAAAGTCCAGTCCTGGAGTATCCCTTGCCAGTCAGGTTTTCAGGATATCCACAATGAAAATTCATGAACTTGACTGCATACACTGCCTCCATTGTATGCAAATCTCTTTCATGTATATTCATTGTGGATATCCTGAAAATCTGACTATCAAGGGGTACTCCAGGACCGGACTTGGGATACACTGATTTAAGTTACCATGAACTACATAAAAGTGAGACACAAAAGCCTACACATGAATACAAAACATTTCTTATTATGCAAATTGACTAACTCAGTTTGTGCAGAACTGCATAAGCTGTGTTGTGTCAGGAAAAATAATGATAGCTCAAAGTTGGCATTACTTGCCGAGACAAGAAGAATTGACCCTCTAACCTTGCTCCTGGACAAAATCTTAAAGGGGCTAAAGATTTCTACATTTCATTAGCAATACCTATACCCCTCATCCCCCTAAATACCTTCCCCTGAAACCCCCCTCCCTCTTGTCAATGACCGTACTCCGTTGAATACTTCCTGCTCACTAAAGTACCCCACAGATCTAACTTGCAAATTTCTGAAGGTCTAGTGATTATGGAACAGGGCAAATCCCCAGTCACTCCTGGCCCTGTGGTTCTGGGTTCAAAATAGCAGCTTAGAACCTCTAGCAGTAGTCTCACAATATGACCATTAGGGCCAAGGTGCCATATGCAGGCAGCCTTTGTGGAGGTCATTGACTGAGGGTTTGGAGGGAATGGGAGTCTTTGGGGAAAGAGAAAGATTGCCTTTTTTCAAATAGCCTTTATGGGGTGAAGGATCTGTTTGGTGTGGAGGAGAGCAGTAGGAAGAGGGATTCTTCACATTTCATATGTAGATAATTCTGGTCCCTTTAAGAAGACTCTTCCTGGGAATATCAGATGTGCATTAGTGGCCCAATGCTCCTAGGCAGCTTACAAGGTTGATCATAAATTTTTATTTCTTACTGCATGAGTCACTGAACTGTGGTACTGCAAGTTAGTGTAAAATGTAATATTTTGCTACAGCTTAGTAATTTCTCCCATAAATCACCTTCTCAGGCACTATGGATATTTTAAATAAGTTTGCCCAGCCAATTAAGAAAATATATAGATTTTTCTGGTTAGCTGACACCTTTTCCTATTGTATCCAAGGTTTGTATTCCCTAACCAGGGCATGACACTACAAATTTCTAACAACATGGAAAGAAAGTAGTTCAAAATTGGGCATAAAATTTTCATGGCACCGTACGCCAATTCTGGAATCCCTAAAGAGGAAACTGCTAATAAGATACAGAAATTCATTAACAGACAACTGAAAAACATTAGCAGTGGCCCAGTCACTTACCCTTCCCCCATGCCTGATGGCAATCAGTATTCCATGTGCTTCCGTATCATCAGGTCTGTTGTTTCCTTCTACTGATCCTTGTGGGCCAATGGAGCTGTCACAATTGTGTGATTCAATGTTATCCCGTCACAGTGTTTCCCACCCTTCTGCTTACTTACAAACTCTACTGTGCTGACCTCAGTGTATTTCATATACACTTGCTGACAACTGCAAAGCACTTATGATGATGCAAAGGATCTATTTTGGAGGAATACTCCTTGACCCTTGTCCTTTTTCTCCTTCTACCCCATACCCTTCTCTCCCTGGTCCCACTGCTCCATCTACTCCTATAACCCCCTCACCCATTCTTCCCCTTATTCTCTTTTCCTGTCTTTATTACCCCTTTTCTCCATCTTCTCTTTTTCTCTCCTCCCCTTGTCCTCATAATGCCCCTCTCATCCTTTCCTCCCTGAGTCAAGGATTTCTGTCCTCAGTTCCCCCTTACCAGTCTTCCCCCAGCACCATTTCACCTGCCAGCCTACACCTAATTTCTCCTTTTCACTTGTAGGCAATGATCTAGCCAACTAACAAACCAGTGAGCTTAGGGACCAGTCATGGACCTAAGGCCAGCTTTAACAGGAGGGGTGTAAACAGTTCAATTGCCCTGAGCCTCCATCATACAGAGGGCTCCAAGCCTACTTGAAGCTGATGGAAATATAACCTGCTGGTGGTCTTTGGGCCACCTCCCAAAATTTTGCTCCAGGCCCCAGCATATTTAACACAACTGGGTGTGAACTATATTGTTGGAAAGAACCATTGTCTTTGCCAGGAAAGAAAGATATCTGCAGTGGGATGTACAAGTGCACCAATGTTTGTCATATGCGCCCTACCATTTAGTGACAGACAGGAACCATCCTCCTCCACAAAATGCATAATGAGGTCAATTCTATAAAGAGGCACCTAGAGGTAGATGCCATTTACACCCATTAAAGGCGCCATGAAATTGACAGGATCCTTTGTGCACTAGACACTATTTTATAAGGTAGTGCTTAAGTTCCATAGTGCAAGAGGGTGTACACATGGAGCATGGACATCTCCTAGTTTGGCGCATAGTTTATAGAATACTATAGATTATGCATGTCACTTGGTGCACCTTAGTGCGCTTCTGCCTGCCATTGATATGGTGGAAGATAGTGTGCTAGAGGTTGGATAACACACTGACTTCTACACGGGGAGTACTACTACTACTATTTAGCATTTCTATAGCACTACAAGGCATACGCAGCGCTGCACAAGAGTATTTTTTATTAAGGCACCAGACAGGACCCGACATGGGGCCATGTTTTGGCGGGAACGCCTGCCTGCCTCAGGGATCAAATACAATAGTACTTGAAGTCGGAAGGTGCTACAAAAAGTGTCTTGGTAAAACTGATCTAAGTATGAGCAGAGTTAAGGATAAGCAAACTACTAGTGTCCCAGAGGGCACTTGCACCAAATAGTTGTTCGTCCAAATGAGTGAGAAAGAGTTCAAGTGAGAATACTGCTAGCTGTTGAGCTGCTAGTTCCTGCTTTTTAAATTTGGACTAAGAACTACTGGTTAAAGGGCCCTCTGGAACCCTAGTAGTTTGCTTATCCTTAACTCTGCACATACAGCAGTTTTACCAAGGCTTGATTTGTAGCACTTCTGGCTTCAAGTACTATTGTATTTGACCCCCTGAAGCAGGCGAGCATTCCTGCTGAAACACGGTCCCATGCTGGGTAATTTCTGGTGCCTTAATAAAGAACACTCTTGTCGATACTCCCCGTGTGGAAGTCAGTGTGTTATCCCCTACTCCTCTGGTTTCTTTGGACTCCCATAGAGGTTACATTCCTGTTCCCCTTTGGATTTTTGTTTTTTGTAAGATAGTGTGCATACATTTGGGCACACTAATGCCATCCTTAAGACTGTATAGTGGAATCTTGGTGCCCAGATTCTGTTCTAGAATTGGTGCTAAGAACACGACATTAGGGCACCTAGACTGAGGTGCCAATTTCTAGAATTGCACTTGATATATAAAGATAAATATATTCAGTGAAAATCTTAGATCCTGCAGAACACTTTCATATCTTTCAGAAAACTTATCAGGACTAGTCCCCATCCATCAAAATACTTCCTTGATTTATATATAAGTCCTGTTTATATTATGATTACTGCATACATTTTTCTGTCAGTAGTAATTTATTTGAAAGTCTTAATCTGCTAGGTTATGAATTCGGTAGTATTTTATACTGACTGCCGTTCAAATAAGTCATCCTCTTCAGAATAATATTCAAAGACTGGTGTATAAATCTCAGACTCTGAATGGATCTGACACACACAGACAGACAGAAAAGACAGACATATCATATTAACTTCTTATAAATCTTTGGGAGCTAAACCTTTTTTAAAAAAAAGAGTTACAGCATATCTGACACCCGTATAATTAATATGATTAGCATCACATATCAGGAGCTGTTTTACATTGTTATAAGGATGATATTATAGATAGTGCATTCTGAATTGACAAGAAAGATAGACATTTCCATTCCTGTTTGGTTCATTTTCAACATTGTACATGTATTACTAATAACGCATATACAAAAGGGTTCGTGCACAGTGTGTTTCCATTTGTTTACTAACATTTTTAAAAGCATATTTTCTAGACACATTGCAACCGAGTAGCAAACAGCATTTTAAGATGAGCATGTGGCCAGAGTTTTGGACGATGAACAGATTGTAGTAAGCTACCATTCGATAATTTGGTGATATCCAGGCACTATTGAAACACTCCCAAATGAACTTTACAGGCAGACATTTTCATTCGCTGCCTCCCTGCTCATGCATATTAACAAATGATATGCAAGGCCTCATTTAATTCACTGATTTTACATTCGGATCACTTCCTCTTTTACAGCTATTTTTACCGGGCTTCATTAATCTTTGTTGAATACAATGGCATACATCTTTAATGCTGGCACTGTCAAGTTATATTTCAGTTAGAGCTGCAAACTGAATGACAGCAAGCAATATTAATAAATTTAACATAGACTATATCAATTTTTAACAGAACAAGCACAGGAAACTTAAATGTATTGTTTTTCATTCACATCATAGGGTTTATCACTAGTTAAGTAGCAGTGGTTTCTGGAAAAGTTGTGACGTGCCATACAAATAGATTTACATCTCATTAATAAGTAAATTAGGCAAATGCCTTTCAAGTTCAGACAAGTACATAAGTGTAATCTCCATATTAAAGGAGTAGTCTTTGATAAACCACAAAGGAATTGCAGCAGCCAAGGATGTGACATGTTGCTGCTGCCTGAAACCCTCCACATTCCCACCTTTAATTACACTGGTTCATTACTAAAGAGATAAGTGTCTCTCCAGTTAAGATTTTCTAAATGAACAGCAGGCAGGAACCTCCCAATTCATTTTTGCTGAAAGCAAGAAAAAGATGGTAACAGTTATGGAGAGAAAAAAAACGAATTATCACCTGCTCTTCCTTGCAAAACTCAATAAAAATGCCTTTGAAGGATGCTACAATATTTAAGATAGAAAAGGGAGAAATGTTTTTTCTTTTAAATCTTTTGACAATCCCAGCAGAGATCATTTCTTGTAAATTTTAAATCCAGTGGCTTGTCTGGGTAAATAAATAAAAAAAAGTTACGGTTGGTAGGAGACATCTTTTTGCAGTAGCTTTAGTGATTATAAGAAATTATATGCAAAGCCAAAGTTCTGATCCTAAGTTAATTTATAATTGGAAAAAATTATTTAATTAGTTTATGTCATTTTAATTAAGAATTAGAGAAATGTGCATTAGAAAGTCAACCAATCTCAGACAAAACAACAGGAAAAAAATCCAATATAAAGCTACAGTAGTAACATGGTAACATAGTAGATGACGGCAGAAAAAGACCTGCACGGTCCATCCAGTCTGCCCAACAAGATAACTCATATTTGCTGCTTTTTGTGTATACCCTACTTTGATTTGTACCTGTGCTCTTCAGGGCACAGACCGTATAAGTCTGCCAGCACTATCCCCGCCTCCCAACCACCAGCCCCTCCTCCCAACCACCGGCTCTGGCACAGACCGTATAAGTCTGCCCAGCACTATCCTCACCTCCCAACCACCAGCCCTGCCTCCCAACCACCGGTTCTGGCACAGACCGTACAAGTCTGTCCAGCACTATCCCTGCCTCCCAACCACCAGTCCCACTACCCACCACCGGCTCTGGCACAGACCGTATAAGTCTGCCCAGCACTATCCCCGCCTCCCAACCACCAGCCCCGCCTCCCGATCTTGACTAGGCTCCTGAGGATCCATTCCTTTGGCACAGGATTCCTTTATGCTTATCCCACGCATGTTTGAATTCCGTTACCGTTTTCATTTCCACCACCTCCCGCGGGAGGGCATTCCAAGCATCCACTACTCTCTCCGTGAAAAAATACAGTAGTAGCACAACACTGTCCATTTTCTCTTTGGTCCCATGGTCTAAGGATATTTGCTGAGACTAAATATGGAAAAAAACTATCAGAATACACATATCAAAAGGAGGAACGGCTGTAGTTCCGCATTAAAATATATGAAAAGGATAACTGTAAAGGATTACTTACATTGTGAGCCATTCAGGGACATACAGTTCAAGCTTCTCCTACTAACAAATGCACGTGATCTGCAGCCCCTCAATACCTCTCTACCCTCATCTCCCCTTACACTCCTACCCGAAACCTCCGCTCACAGGACAAATCCCTCCTCTCAGTACCCTTCTCCACCACCGCCAACTCCAGGGTCCGCCCTTTCTGCCTCGCCTCACCCTATGCTTGGAATAAACTCCCTGAGCCCATACACCAAGCCCCCTCCCTGCCCATCTTCAAATCCTTGCTCAAAGCTCACCTCTTCAATGTCGCCTTCGGCACCTAACCATTTTACCTCTATCCAGGAAATCTAGACTGCCTCAATCTTGAGTGACTGCACTTTTTGTCCTTTAGATTGTAAGCTCCTTTGAGCAGGGGCTCCTTCTTTGTTAAATTTGTACAGCGCTGCGTAACCCGGGCAGTGCTTTAGAAATGTTAAGTAGAAGTGGAAATAAATACCTACCATACCTGAAAGTACACCACTTCAATAGATTTTGGGCTAGTAGGCGGTATATAAATAACAGTAATAATAATACTTGAACAATTTCCTGTTGTAGAGGTTGACGTGAGTCATTTTGCAGCAGGAAAAGGAAGCTGAGGTGAATTGATATCAGGAAGGTTTGATGAATAAAAAGTATTGCTATTCAAAGTTGGAGCAGAGGCTATGTGGGAAATGTAGTAGGAGTGAATAGGGTAAATGGATATTTTATAAAGCAAGCTGCTTCCAGCTTTGGAATACATTCATTACCTCATTTCCACATACCTGTACATTCTCTTTTTGGATATACAAAGTCAATTGAATTATGCTATTCTCCTATAAGAAACATGATATCTGAGAACATAAGAATATAAGAAAACCCATGCTGAGTTAGACCACGGTCCATTGAGCCCAGCATCCTGTTTTTTGCCAGTGACATGTTGGGTCACAGATATATGGAAGACCCCAATAAATACATTCAAATTTTTATGGCTCATTTCAAGGGAAAATCTATGGCTTACCAAGTCTATCTGATTAATCATTTTTATGGACTTTTCCTCCAGGAACTTGTCCTAAGCTTTTTTGAGCCCCAGTATGTTAGTCTCTTTGACCACATCGTCTGTCAAGATATTCCACAGTTTAATTATGCACTTCATGAAAAAATACATTATATGATCTGTTCTTGATCTGCTGGTCATTAGCTTCTTGAAGTATCTTTATGGACTTAGGCAAGTCACTTTACTCTTCATAGGCAGGAAAATATATTGTCCTCTGGATTCTATATAGTGTGACTTAAGTTGCATGCGCAAATTCCATCATATTCTGGACTTGCACATGCAACTTAGTTAACAAGTCAATCAGTGCTGCTAATTGCCACTTAACAAGAAATTATTGACACTAATTGGCATTAATTACAATTTACATGCATAACTGTCTAAGTATATTCTATAATGTGATGCACGTAAATTCTAAGTCACAGAGTTGAAAAGGGGGTGTGGCCATGGGCATGGAATAGGCGGGTTGTGGGCATTTCTAAAATCTGTACGCGTTGTTATAGAATACACCTGGTCCATGTGTAATTTAGGTGTCGACATTTAAACCGAGTTTTACATGGCATAAATGCTCATAACTAAATTTAAAAGACAGGTTCTCATCGTATTCTATAAACCATATGTAAATTTAGGCTGATTCTATAAAGTATGGCTACATTTAGGCATACTTTATAGAACATGCCTAGGCGTATTTCATTTTGGCACCAATATTTTAGGCATCATATATAGAATCTAGTCCTGTATAACTCCTTAATCATATATTGTTCTTGCATTTGGAATAGGTAAGTAATTATATCTAACATCCAAAACAACCTAACCATTAGAAACTCTGTCTTCTGTGTTCAAGCATACATAGCATAAAGGGAGCTCTGTCTTAATATAGGGGCCTCATGACAGAAACCAGGAAATTTGGATACAGTGGGACTCATTTTCAAAAGAGAGAAACATCCAAAAAGTGGCATAAATCTGCATTTGAACGTTTTTCTCATAAAATCATCAAAATTTGTATTTCTGAAACCAATTTTTGGACATCTTTCTATGAAGTCCGTCAGAAGTGTGATCAGAGCATAAGTGGGTGTGTCAGGGGCATGTTAAGGGTGAGATTTGGGCATTCCTAACACTTGGACATTTTCTACCATAACGGAACAAAACAAAAACATCCAGGGCTATAAGTTGGACGTTTTAGTCTACACCGTTTTTATTAAAAAAATAAGCCACAAAACAGTGCCCTAAATAACCAGATGACCACTGGAGGGAATCAGAGGTGACCTCCCCTTACTCCCCTAGTGGTCACTAACCCCATCACACCCCTTAAAAATGTGATTAAAACCAAAACCAGCCTCTATGCCAGCCTCAGATGTTAAATTCAGATCCATTAGAGCAGCATGCAGGTCCATGGAGTAGTCTAGTGGTGGGTTCAGTGCACTGCAGACAGGTGGACCCAGGCCCAAACCTCCATCTACCTGTTACACTTGTGGTAGAAACTGTGAGCCCTCAAAACTCACCAGAAACCCATGATACCCACATATAGGTACCCCATTCACTCTTAAGGGCTATTGTAGTGGTATACAGTTGGGGCCAGTGGGTTTGGGGGGACTCAGCAGACAAGATAAGGGAGCAACAGTGAGATCTGTACCTGGGAACATTTTTTTTGAAGTCCTCTGCAGTATCCCTTAGGGTGGCCCATTGCTCTCCTGGGATGTGTATGTGACCAGTCTACTAAGAATACTGGCTCCTCCTACATCCCAATAGCTTGATTTTGTGCATTTTTCACTTTAACTTTTCTTTTTTAGAAAATGGACCAAAAAGATAAATGCACAGGGCACAAAAACATCTAGCAAATAGCCATTTTTGAAAAAAAATGTTTTTTTTGTTTGTTTTGAAAATGGCTGTATCCCCCACTTGAATTTTGGACGTTTTTAACAAAACGTCCAAAGTGGGAATTAGCATATTGAAAATGCGCCTCAGTGTCTATCAGCAGGAGCTGGATCTCTTGACTATAATATGTGAAGGACAATTCTATAAGCTAGTGCCAAACAAATATATAGGTTAGAAAATGCTAGCACTTGCGTGTGTCATTGGTGCATAGGCGGTCGGTGGCCCAACTATTTGGGGAGGCTAAAGGGGGTGGGGTTAGGGGTGGGGCCAGGGGTAGGGCTTACATCCATAATTGTCTGTCAACACAAACAAAAAAATAAGTAAAAATAAAATAGTCACAATTAATACCTTTTATTAAATGTAGATATTAGATATGTATCATATGTCAAAAATAAAGTGGTTGCTCAAAGCATATACTAAGCAATGTATACTAATCAAAAATGTTATCAATTATTAAACACTGCTATTTCCATCCATGGAAAATCCCAAAATGAAATGGTCACATTAGTGAAGTAACATCTGGCGACTAGACTTCGAATTATAGGTGTCAATGATCTGCTCAGGGTTAATATCTAGGGGAGCGAAGGGTGTCCCATCCCAAATGTGAAAAGTTATAAGTACCACACTAATTAGTGAAAGTGAAGGTTA
The DNA here is from genome assembly GCF_901765095.1 of Microcaecilia unicolor. Lineage (NCBI taxonomy): Eukaryota > Metazoa > Chordata > Amphibia > Gymnophiona > Siphonopidae > Microcaecilia > Microcaecilia unicolor. The sequence continues at coordinate 64,030,435 of NC_044035.1, forward strand.
GCAAGTGAAAGTTTTCTTGCAGTGTATTCGGTATATAAATTTGTCATGGTGGAGAAGAGACTGAGGCTGCTGGTTATTGACAAGTAATGCTTCTATGTGCATGTAAAAATGGATTTATATATCATAAATGACATATCATATTTTAAACTCAATTATATTTAAGCACTTAACCAATACTAAACTGCATACACATACACATGTATGGAGCAATGCAACACCAGATCCTCCAAAATATTCTAAAACCAAACCATGTCTGGTGTTATGACAAACTAAAATTAAATTATAGTGTTGATGTTTGTCACCTCAATAAGGCCAACAATCCCTGAACCGCAAAACACTAAGCACAAACTTGTGCAAAAACACACTCAGAACCTTACTGTACCATAAATGCTACACTGGGCAGACTCTAATACACCAATATACCACCCATACGGAAAACACAGACCATTAACAATATGAAACAAGGGATGATATCACAATTCTCATGTACAGCCAAAAAAATATCCTTTTAGGGTGGATAGTGTTCACAATGAGCTCCTTTTATTAACAACCAGATAGAGATATGAGTTTTCAAATTTCAATTTTGGCAATGTATTAGGGGGCTTATAACCCATTTAGTTATGTTTAAACAAAAGAGATCTGCATGAAACAAAATATTTCTTTTTTATTTTGACTTATAAAACCTGAGAACACCAATCTTCAATCCTTCCCCAGCGGTTCCGGCTTCTTCCTGTGAGTCACGCTTCTTCTCTCCTCCCCTCCCATCAGCTTGTTGACATTTATTATTCCCCTCCCCCTCCAGCACTTCTTTCGATCTGTCCACGTCCATCCCTCTCCCCCCAAGGTCCAGCAGAGCCAAGTCTTTTGTCTCTCCCCTCCCCCCATCGCGGTTCTAGCATCTTTCCCTTTCCCACCCTACCCACAGCCCTGTGATCCCTTGCATTCTACTTGCCTTGACCACCGATGCTGCTACCAGTAGCGGTACTGTAGCAATCTACCTCAGCACCTCATGAGGAGGTTTTCTCTCCTGAAATCCAACATGCGACAATTTTCCTTTGGTGAACAGTATTCAAACTCAGCCAGCCTTCCCTACTATGACGGGTCCTGCGCGTTCCCACCTTTGCGGAACAGGAAGTTGCATCAAATGAGATGGAAGCTGTGGTAGGGGAGGCTGAGGTGATGAAGCAGATTGCTGTAATCGCTACAATACCGCTAAAGGAGCAGGAAAGATGCCAGTCCTGAAATGAGAGTCGCGGGGGGCGGGGTGGGGAAGAAGAGAAACCGCGGTGCTGCAAATAAGAGCGGACTGGAGGAGGAGAAAGATGGGAGAAACTGCTGCAAAGAAGGCAGGGTCTCTCAGATCCCCCTGTTGCTTGTTGCTGGGTAGACAGCCAGCAGTTTTTTGTTATGTGAAGGCTGGCTGCACTTGTGGCTGGGGAGGCTTAGCCTCCCCAAGCCTCTTATACCGGGTGCCTATGCATTGGTGCTACTACTGGCATTTATGTATGAAAGTATTAGGTGGTATTCTATAAAGTATGCATCAAACTCACTTAGGGGCCTTTTTACTAAGCCATGTAGGCGTCTATGTGCGCCCAATACATGTCAATTTAGAGTTACTGCCCGGCTACTGCGAGGCCCTGGTGGTAATTTTGTTTTTTACGCACATCCGCTATGCCCGTCAGAAAATAATTTTTATTTTTCTGCACATGGTGGAAACCGGGCGGTAATCATCATTCTACGTGCATAGACGATTACCGCACGGTTACTGCTTGAGCCCTTACTGCTAAGTCAATGGCTGTCGGTAGGGTCTCAGACCCAAAATGGACGCACGACAATTTTTATTTTGACGCATGTCCATTTCCAGCAAAAATAAAAAAGGCCTTTTTTATAGGCACGCTGAAAAATGGATCTGTGCATGCCCAAAACACGCGCCTACACTAGCGCAGGCCATTTTTTGGCTCACCTTAGTAAAAGGACCCCTTAGTGTGCACCTGCAAGGGAAGCATTCATGTAAGTGGCACAGTTCCCTCTAAGCTGAGCAGGAGTCCTCCAGCTGCATTGCTGCCAATGGGGGGTGGTGCTTCAATACTGGGTTTTTAATTGCTAAGGAAAGGCAGGTCCCATGGAGTCCTGCAGAGCTTGCCTGTCCCTCACTATTGAAAATGTGATAGTGAAACAGCACCACCCACTGACAGGACTGTAGTTGGAGGACTTCTGCTCAGCTTAGAGGAAACTGTCACCACCCACATATATGCTTCCCTTGCTTTCTCGCCCCTTTTCTCCCCCTTTTTTGTTCTTTTCCTGTTCCGACACTCATAAGGATACTCTTTCATATTCATTGGTACTAACACTGGTTTACGCTACCTTCTGTATGTGGTTGCATTGCATATCTATATATTATAGGACTGTTTTTTTGTCTTTGAGATAGATACCTCATATTTTTTTGTTCTTTTTGGCATTTTGAGCCTTGTCTATCAAACTGCTGACGAAGCCCATTCAAAGTGAATGGGCTTTGTTGGCATTGCTACTCTGCGAATCACTAGCATGGTTTGGTAAAAGAGGCTCTTTATTTTTTTTTTTTGATAAAAGTCCATTTTGAGCTTTTTCATGATAATGTCATTAATTAATTAATAAGATTTTGCATAACATATAACTCTTAGGAGGTCTTTTACAAAGCGGCAGTAAGCCCAATGTGGCAGCCCAGTGATAGTTCCTGCTCCCAGTGTGCGCCATTTCCAGCATTACAAAAATATTTTTATTTTTGTAGCTCTGGTATATACCCAGTGGTAATTGGGCAGTGCTGTGTACTGCCCAGTTACTAACGGGTTAGTGTAGGAGCCATTACCTCCATCTCAATGGGTGATGGGAACCCTCACTGTCACCTCAGCAGGTGGCAGTAAGTGCTCTCCCCCAAAACAGGCACGTGACAATTGCTTTAATTGACACACGGCCCCATTTCTTTTAAAAAAGAAAGACCTACCTTTTACCCAGTGAATGTCAAAAACACACGCCGATGCCAGCACAGGCCCCCTTTTGCCGCAGCTTCATAAAAGGACCCTTAATGTTGTTTTATTCATGATTAAATTCATTCTCATTTGCTGATTTAAAATAACATTGCTTTCGTTTTTCTGTTTATGGTTATATTTTATACCTATATATTACAGGATCAGCTTTTATTTTGTGTTATAATTCCTGAATTTTTTCTCTTTTTGTATCCATGGAAACATTCTGGTAATAATCTATTTTGAAAATCTTTGTATAATGACGCTGTCAATTTTGCTAAGATTATATATAATCTCTTTTGTGATAACATTTATATGACCATTGTGTCCAAAATGGTGGCACAAGCCGTTTAATGCATCTTGTCGTGACACTTTTCTTATGAGTAGAATATGTTGCATACTTATTTAGGTTACTTGCTTCTTATTTTTACTCATGATGATGTCATTGATTTAAACATCGGCTACGGGACCTTATTTTAGGAAGTATTTTAGAGTGTAGTCTGTAAATTTCCCTCTTCTTTTGTTTTGATTTATTTGGTCCTTATCTGTGTGGCTTAGAATTTTTAGTATCTTTTTGACTTTTCACTTGGCTCTTTTATATTTCAAGTGGCAACTGTCTTTTAAATTGAGGACCACACATGGTGTTTTTCATTTAGGGCCCTGTTTACTAAGCCGTGCTGGAGACGTGCTAACTTTTTAGTGTGCTAACGCTAGAGACACCCATATATTCCTATGGGTGTCTCTAGCATTAGCACACATGTTAATTTTTAGTGCATGCTAAAAGGTCAGTGCACCTACAGCACAGCTTAGTAAACAGAGCCCTAAGTGAGTTTTTGGTGCCAATGTAGTTTCATGTTAAGATCACCGGCAGTAAGTTTATTAATGCTTTTGTAATCTATTGTATAAATAATGATATATGCTCATTATTTCTCGGCAATAATATTGACACACATTTTTATTGCTATCGCATCTTTACAATATTTATCTGCAATAGTTAATATTTAGATGTATGGCATCCTTAAAAAAAACACTCGGTTACAATACCTGTTTTAGTACAAGCACATCTTTTTATGAGTTATTTTATTATTTCTGTTTTTGGTATGATATTTATATCGGTACTTTGGTTAAAATTGATCATATGTTACTACATTTGGTAGGTATTCTAGATGAGATCTGGTGACATCACAGGTATATGTCTGTAACAGTTTCCCATTTACATTGATGAAAATAGAAATACATGGTGGAACTTGGTTTGCATGACTTATAAATATGAATCCTATCTTATTTGATTCCTTGAAAAATCTTGATACCCCTCTTTGTATTACAATGATATCCACAAGAATTGTTCATTATACTCATGAGAATCCTCATACTTTTCTTGATTCTTTATTGTTGTTGTTGTTATTTGTTCATTGAACACTAATAAATAAACTAAGATTTACAAAATAGGTCTTTTCTTTTTTGCTATAGGCACTGAATTGAAAAGTTTTGGGTGATTTCTTTAATCTTGATACATACTTTTATCATGGTTGCATTAAATAAAATCCTTCTTTTTTCTGTTAATAATCACATGTATAATCAGTGTTTTACATTGGATGATCACTTTTTCCACCTTTTCCATTTCTGATATCTCAGTTCTGATTACTTCATAACACAAACTAGGCAGGTGGCACCTTGGCACTTTCCTTTCATCCCACACACCACATTCCAAAGTATCAACACATGATAAATCATCCAAGAAGAAGAAGAGTGGATTTATTATGGCTGCAGCATTGCACTACTAACATATGTTAAACACATTTTACAGTGGAGGAGTGGCATAGTGGTTAGGGTGGTGGACTTTGGTCCTGGGGAACTGAGGAACTGAGTTCAATTCCCGGCACAGGCAACTCCTTGTGACTCTGGGCAAATCACTTAACCCTCCATTGCCCACCACATTGAGCCTGCCATGAGTGGGAAAGTGTGGGGTACAAATGTAACAAAATAAATGCAGCTTACAGTATAATGCAATTACATACATGAATCTTTGATGATATTTGATCTAGATCATTTCAGGGCAGGGTGTCCAGCCTTTCAAGTCATACAACTCCAACTATTTCTGCCTTAAGTACATTTCTGCCCTTAAGCTAAAACACATTTCTATCCTGTCTGGGCATAGACCATTGAAGTACTGATGCACGACCATCACTTCCCTCATCAGGGTTTGCCATAAAAATGCATTCCCCTTTCTTAACTGTTGACTCTTTTTCTTGATGCCTTCAATCCCTCTCCCATTCTGTCAAAGTAGGGGGTAGGCACCTCCATCTTTCTGTTTCTCTGGCACTGGTCCTCCTCCATAGAAGAGGGGGACTGCTCCGGGTCTTTGACATCATACATACCACTGCTAGCATGTGACAAAACAACTTCATATTTGACCACTGTTAAAGCTTGATTTGGTTTATACTGCTGTGTGCTCTAGCAATAGACACTGAATTGAAAGTACTGGGCATTTCTTTAATCTTGATATACACTTTTATCATGGTTGCATTAAATAAATTCCTCCTTTTTCCATTAATAAACAGAAATATTAAACAAGTCCATCTTATCTTTATCAGCTTCTACATATTCCTTCCCTTCACCATTGAGTCGCACAATGCCACTTATGCACTTCCTCCTATCACTAATATGTCTTAAAAATGTCTTCCCCCCCATTTTGCAATATTGGCACTTTTTTTTCTTCCATATGTATCTTTGCTTTCCTGACTACTTTACCAGCTTCTCTTATCTTTTCCAGATATTATTGTTGGATTATTTGTAGTAAATAATTAGCAGATTTTAGTACACACAGCTTCAGCTTTAGAAATGTTAATTTCTTTCTTCATCTCTCTCTCATTCACCCCTGAATAATTCACTGCTGAGTCACTTTAAAGTTGAAGTAACAAAACATCTGTTTACTCACAGTTTGTAGTTAGATTATAATCAGACAGGCTTATATATACATATTACTATACATTTGTATTATCAGCTCCTTCCATGTGCTTAGATGGTAATGGATGCTCACACCACCATAGATCCTCTCAGGTTAGGAGAGATCATGAGCTCCATGTGCTCCATGTGCTGCATCTGCTGCATCTAAACCCCCACAGGAAGTTGCATAGCTGTGTGACCTCTCTAAGTAATTCACATCAGAGGTCACAGAGTAATCACAGAGAAATAATAGGTGACAGTCAATGCATGTAAAATACAATTACATTCCAACAAACCCCTTCTCATGCATAACTGTCATGCAATTATTTATTCATACAAAGTCCAAGCTTTATACGCAGATTCACAAAATGTTCTCTGGGTAACGGTTTGGTCATGATGTCAGCTGTCATCTCACTGGTGTGACAATAGTGTAGACTGATGACCCCTTCTTTCACCAACTCTCGCACGTTGTGGTATTTCGTTGCGATGTGCTTGGTGCGTGACTGAACCTTGTCATTCTGTGACAGTCGGATGCAGCTCTGATTATCTTCCATTATCTGGATTGGTCTCTTTTCAGCTATTCCAAAATCCAGCATAAGTTTTTCAATCCACATCAGTTCTCTGCACGCTTCCGATACGGCCACGTATTCAGCTTCTGTAGAAGACAGACTCACAATACTTTGTTTATGACTGGCCCATGAAATTTGTACATTTCCATACATAAACACATATCCACTTGTGGATTTATAATCAGAATGATCCCCTGCCCAATCTGAATCACAGTAACATATTAGTTTTGGATTACTATTGGCTGAAATCTTTAATTTACAATCAATGGTACCCTTTAAATACCTTACCATCCTTTTAACTGCAGTCCAATCTGATTTGGTAGGTGAGCTGACCCTTCTGCTCAAAATTCCTACTGCATTTGCTATATCAGCCCTGTATGTGGTAGCTAGATATAAAAGCTTACCTATGGCTGATCTATATTGGATGTTATCTGGTAAAGGTTCTCTTACTGTTTCATCCTTCAGAAAATCAGTGATCATGGGAGTGCTTACAACTTGGGCATCTTGCATACCTAAACTTTCAATAAGCTCATTTATTTTCTGCTTCTGGCTTAGAAGATAAGAACCATCATTTTGTTTCTCAATTTCTATACCAAGATAGTATGACACATTTCCAAGTTCTTTTATCTCAACATTGAGGTTTAAACATTTTACAATGTCCTTGTACTCTTGCTCACTTTTGCTTGCAATGAGCAGATCATCAACAAAAGCTAAAATGTATGCATATTGTCCATTTGTGCACCTAGTGTACAAGCATTTATCTGCTTCACCTTGCTTAAATCCTAAATTTGTCAATATTTCATGCAATTTATCATTCCAACATTTCGCACTTTGCTTTAATCCATAAAGACCTTTGTTTAATTTACACACTAGCTGTCTTTGTTTTGTATTTATGAAACCTGTTGGTTGTTCCATGTACAAGTCTTCAGTTATATCTCCGTGAAGAAATGCTGTTTTCACATCAATGTGGTTGACTTGCATGCCTTTTGAGACTGCAATGCTCAGAAGTGTTCTTATTGTCGTGTGTTTCACTACAGGTGCAAACACTTCATCAAAATCTTCTCCATATTTTTGAAGATATCCCTTTACGACTAATCTGGCTTTATACCTTTCCACTTTTCCTTGTGCATTCCTTTTTAACTTGAATACCCATTTGCATCCTATAGCTTTCTTGCCAGGAGGTAATTTTGTAAGAATCCAAGTATTATTTTTATCCAATGCATCAATTTCTTCTTGTGCAGCTTTATGCCATTCAGCAGCTTCTTCTGCTGGCATTTTCTCAATCTCATCCCATGTTAAGGGCTCTTGAGCTTCTGCTGACTTTGTTAGGTAAGACAGTCTTGGGGGTGGAACACCTTTGTTTTCCCTGGATGAGCGTCTGACAACAAGTTGGTCTGACCTTTCCGCATCCTCTAAATCTGAGAGTTCTTCTCCAATTGATTCCCCTTCTCCAACTGTACTGTCTTCTTCAATGATCCTTTCTGTGTCTGCTTCCTCTGCCTGTTCCTCGTTAGATACAGATGAGTTGCTTTCAGACATCTGCCTTGGTATGGCATTTATATACACTGGCATGTCTATTATGGTTCTAGTTTCATATTCTGGATGATAAGGCTCATCTGGGATAATCCAGCCTTTATCAACCCTCTTGTTTTCATCAAAATATGTAACATGTCTTATGCCAACAATGCCAGTTTTCAGATTCAAAATTCTATATCCTTTGTGTCCTGGAGCATAGCCAACTAAAATGCCCCTTTCTGTTGTGGAATCCAGCTTATGCCTTCTTTGCTTTGGTATATGAGCATATGCTGTACTTCCAAATGTTCTTATGTGTGACAGGTTTGGCTTCCTACCATGCCATGTCTCATGTGGTGTGCGCTCAGCGCCTTTAGTTGGCATTCTGTTTTGTAGGTACACTGCTGTGAGAATGGCTTCCCCCCATAGTCTTTTAGGGAGATTGCTATCTGACAGCATACATCTGGTCATTTCCACAAGTGACCTAAATTTTCTCTCTGCAACAGAATTTTGCTCTGGTGTATAAGCTACTGTTGTGATATGCTGAATGCCTTCTTGTTCTAGAAATGTGCGCATGCTTTGTGAAATGAACTCACCACCATTGTCAGTCTGAAGAACCTTTGGTTTTCTTTCAAATTTATTGCTCACCATGGCTACGTATTTCTTCAGCATGTCTGTGACTTGACTTTTCTCTTTCAGCAAATAGGCCACACAATATCTAGAGAAATCATCCAAGAATATTAGCACAAATCTGTTATTTCCCAATGATGGGATATTAAACGGTCCACATAAGTCACTGTGTATTAAGTCCAGCACTTTATTACTCCTATTTCCTGTGTATGCAGGAAATGAGGGTCTCACACCTTTTTGAGTAACACAGTCTATGCATTTCTCCATTTTACCAGCATTTGCACTTATCTGAATGCCGGTGGCCAGTTGCTTACTGTAAAGATCCTGGATCACCTTAAAATCACGATGTCCCAGGCGGCGGTGCCAGATTTCCAGACTACATTTACCATCATTCTTCCTTACTTGCGCCATATGTGAGGCTTCACCTGAAATGCTCAGTTTATAAACATCATTATGCATAAAAGCTTCAGCATACACTTCATCATTTTTAGAGATTGTGCACTTACTGTTTTCAAAATGAATCACAAATCCCTTCTTATCTAATGTAGATACACTAAGCATATTACAAACTGCTTGGGGAATATACAAGACATCACTTACAGGAATTTCTTTAACTTCATTAGACACTTTGCATTTTAAGAATCCAATACCTTTTGCTTGGATCTTAGCAGTCCCTGCGTTTGCAGTTTTAAGAATACCTTCCTCTGGACACATTTCCTGAAAGAAATCTTTACAATTGGTTAAATGGCATGTGCTCCCCGAATCCAAAATCCAAGTACTTTCATTTGAATTATTATTTACCATAGTCAAAGATTTTTCTGCCATTAGAAAGCCCTTGTGTTTATCTTTGTCCTTCATACATTTCCTGGTTTGAAAATTCTTTAGTTCCATTGGCTTAGGTGAGCTAGAGGGAGTGTTTTGTGTTTCCTTACACCATTTAGATACATGTCCCTCCTTTCCACATGAGTAGCAAATCAGCTTGCCCTTGGGTGGAGTTTTCCCATAGCTCCGCCTTCCTCTGTTCTTTGCCAAGAAATTTGTTTCATTTCTCTCTGACTTGCTTTGAGAACACATCTCCTCAGAATCATTTATTATGCATTCCTGCCTTAGTTTTGATGTTGTCTGTTCAAAAGATTGCCCTTCAATGGCCTCATTTACAGACCTAAAAACATCAAACTTCTTTGATAGTGAGGTAAAAAGAAATGCTCTTTTCAATGCATCACACATGGGAATTCCAGAAAGTTCTAACTTTTGAAATGAAGACATAAGATGCATAATGTGATCATTACATTTACTTTTATCCCTTAATTTGGTTTCATTTAACTCTGCCAACCAAATTGGTTGCTGCTTTGCATATGTAGTTGCATACATAGTTCTCAGTTTATATAAAATGTCCTTTGGTGTATCTTTTCCCTCCACTAATATGGCTTGTTTCTCTGAGAGAGCTTCCAAAAGCATGCACTTCACATAATAGTTTGCATTGTCCCATTCAGCCATATTTTCAGCTGTTCTGTCTTGGTCTAAGCATATATTTAATCCTTTTGCTCGAAGGAGACATATGAATCTTAGTTCCCACTGCTGATAATTAAACTCAGTTAATTTAGGCACCTTGAGAGAATAGAAAAATGGTGAATTTCTTCCCTCAGCCATTTTCTTAGCCTTCTGTCTGCTGTGTGGGGGGAGAGAGAGACAGACTGAATCTTTCCTTTAAAACTTAAGAGAAAAATGTGGCCTTTTTTTCTGCCTGGTAATATTTCTCTTCTTTTTCAATTCCTGAGCCCTGGGCCCATAACCCTTTTGTTGGATTATTTGTAGTAAATAATTAGCAGATTTTAGTACACACAGCTTCAGCTTTAGAAATGTTAATTTCTTTCTTCATCTCTCTCTCATTCACCCCTGAATAATTCACTGCTGAGTCACTTTAAAGTTGAAGTAACAAAACATCTGTTTACTCACAGTTTGTAGTTAGATTATAATCAGACAGGCTTATATATACATATTACTATACATTTGTATTATCAGCTCCTTCCATGTGCTTAGATGGTAATGGATGCTCACACCACCATAGATCCTCTCAGGTTAGGAGAGATCATGAGCTCCATGTGCTCCATGTGCTGCATCTGCTGCATCTAAACCCCCACAGGAAGTTGCATAGCTGTGTGACCTCTCTAAGTAATTCACATCAGAGGTCACAGAGTAATCACAGAGAAATAATAGGTGACAGTCAATGCATGTAAAATACAATTACATTCCAACAATTATTGCCTGCCTTCCTCTTTCTGCAATCTCTTGTAGTTGATAAAGGCTAACCTCTTTTCCCTTACCTTTTCAGCCTCCTTTTCATTTCATTTCATTTCATTTATATACCATCTTTATCCAGAATGGTGTACAAATTAAACACACATATTAATAAAAATAATACAAAGCAAAACACAACAAATATAATACAAACAGACTTGTCACTGTACTGTGTCTATCATCTTCAAAAATCAATTCTTAGCCTGTAGCAACAAATACTTTTTCAGCAGTCTTTTAAACAATCCTGAATTCTTCTGGGTCCTAAGAGATCCAGGCAGTATATTCCACTCTGTCGGACCTGCTACAGAAAAGATTCTCCTTCCAGTGTCTTCCAAATGAAACAGTTGAAAATCAGGGATCTCCAACAAACAGGCATTTCCTGAATGAAGTACCCATTTTGTAAAGTACAAATGAAGACAGTATGGTACATAGATTTTCAGAAAGCTATTGATAAAGTTCCTCTTGAGAGACTCCTGAGAAAATTAAAGAGTCATGCGATGGGAGGCAAGGTTCTGGTGTGGATTAGGAATTGGTTATTGGAGGAGGGTGAACAGTGGAGTGCCGCAGGGATCTGTACTGGGACCGGTGCTGTTTAAAATATTTACAAACTAGTAAAAAAGGCCCGTTTCTGTTTTAAAGGAAACGGGCGCTAGCAAGGTTTTCCTCGGAGTGTGTATGTTTGAGAGAGTGTGAATGTGCAAGTGTGTGTGTGTGTGACAGAGACAGAGTGAGACTGGGTGCAAGTGTGTGTGTGAGAATGAGAGTATGTGCCAGGGTACCCCCTCTCTCCCAGTTCCAGGGTCACCCCCCCCTGGTATGTCTCCCATTTGCAGGGGTGTCCCCCCTCCCTCCCTCCCTTCCTTCCTTCCTCCCAGTTGCAGGGCCCCCCCTCTTCCCATCCTCCCTTTTTCCCAGTTGCAGGGTCCCCCCCTCCATCCCTTCCTCCTTTTTTCCCAGTTGCAGGGTCCCCCTTCCCCCCCTTCCCAGTTGCAGGGTCTGTGTGTCTCCCCCCTCCTTTTGTCCAGTGGAAAAGCTGTAAAAACGGCAATGAGAAGCAGCTCCTAGGTTTCCTTTTTTTTTTTGAGTGTATAGGAATGATGGCTGCTTTAGGGCGTGGAATCAGAGATTAACCAATGGGCTTCCTTGCTTACCATAGACTTGCTTTGTTCACTTCCACTCCTGTCTATTGAACGTCCTGCAGCATGTCATAGCAGCCAATCAGTGGCACTTCAGGAATGACATCACTTTTATCTACTCCACTTTTCCACGGTTCCAGGCAGCCTCAGAACGTTGGAGGTGAGAATTATTATATAGGATGATATGAAAATTGTGCTGACGAGTGAGGTGATCAAATTTGCAGAACACACAAAACTATTCAAGGTTGTTAAAACACATGTGGAATGTGAAATATTGCAGGAAGACCTTAGGTAATTGGAAGACTGGGCATCCAAATGGCAGATGAAATTTAATGTGGACAAATGCAAGGTGATGCACATTGTAAAGAACAATCCGAATCATAGTTACCTGATGCTAAGTTCCACCTTGGGGGTCAGCACTCAAGAAAAAGATCTAGGTATCGTTGTAGATAATATGCTGAAATCTGCTCAGTGTGCGGCAGTGGCTTAAAAAGCAAACAGGATGCTAGGAATTATTAGGAAAGGGATGGTGAATATACTATAATGCCTTTGTATTGCTCCGTGGTACATCCGCACCTTGAGTATTGTGGTCAGTTCTGGTCGCTATATCTCAAAAAAGATATAGCGGAATTAGAAAAGTTTCAAAGAAGAGTGACCAAAATGATAAAGGGGATAGAACTCTCGTATGATGAAAAGCTAAAGAAGTTAGGGCTCTTCAGCTTGGAAAAGAGACGAATGAGAGGAGATATGATTGAGGTCTACAAAATCCTGAGTGGTGTAGAACGAGTAGCAGTAAATCAATTTTTTACTCATTCCAAAAATACAAAGACTAGTGGACACTCGAGGAAGTTACATGGAAATACTTTTAAAACAAATAGGTGGAAATATTTTTTTACTCAATGAATAGTTAAGCTCTGGAACTCTTTTCCAGAGGATGTGGTAACAGCAGTTAGGGTATCTGGGTTAAAAAAATAGTTTGTCAAATTCCTGGAGGAAAAGTCCATAGTCTGCTATTGAGACAGACATGGGAAGCAACTGCTTGCCCTGGGATTTGTAGTATGGAGTGTTGCCACGATTTGGGTTTCTACCAGATACTTGTGACCTGGCTTGGACACTGTTTGGAAAACAGGATGCTGGGCTAGATGGACCATTGGTCTGATCCAGTATGGCTACTCTTATATTCTTGTGTTATGTTCTTATGAGTCACGATGTACACAATGATGAACCATTATCAGAAGCTTAAACTTAATTCTATCCTGCAAAGTTAACCAATTCACTTTCTGAAAGCAGGGGATAACATGATTATATTTAGACGTCCCATATAATAAACAAACTGTCAAATTCATCACTACCTTTTATGTTTCCTCTTACTTTTATTTACTTTCTTTACATAAAGGTTGTTGCCCTTGTTCGAGAGACTGTATAGACCATACAGGTCCTTATCTGTCATCATCTACTATGTTACCATAGTTTGTGTGTTAATAGATCCTTTCAGTTTTTCCCAGCTTCTTCCAGATGTTCCCATCCAGAGGGCAATTCCAACCCATCTGCTAGGCTTTGCATTAATTCTACCCTCACTTCCCTCTTCTATGTCTTTCGTGGCACCTGGAAGGGATGCCCCCTTTCCCCTATTCTTTTTATATTGGCCCTTGAACACAGGTATTCCTGTGGTAGGGGTACACATCAAACTATCTGCTGACACAGATGATGTTATACTCAACCATACCTCCCTGGCCCAATCGTTTCCTAGTCTTTCTCATGTAATTGAAGGATTTGGGGATTTCTCTGGATGTACTATTAATTGGGAGAAGACAAAGTTGTTGCTATTGAATGTTTTATGGTCTCCAACAATGCTCTCCCCCATCCCTATTAGATGTTGTCCTTCTGGGTTAAGATATTATGCCCTACTTGGGAAGAGACACTGCATGGAAATATTGATATACTCTATTGTCAGTTGCAAGAGCTGTGCGATAGGTGGTATCCATTGTGTTTTACTTCGTGGGGGAAGTTTGGCTTTATTAAAACGATGTTGACCCCCAAGATTACTTATATGTTGTTATAATTTCAGTTTACCCATAATTTTATAAAAAAAGAAGATTCATTGCTGACCTGATTTTTGTGGAAGAGTAAGCCCCCTAGAATCTCTTTGTTAAACCCAAAATTTCCTAAACAGTTGGGAGGGGTTAGTTTTCCGGATTTTTATAAATACAGCCAAGTCTTCTTACTTTGGGTGGTGGGCTAGTGAGTGGCTATTGGTAATGATGAGAGCTCCTCTAGCTAGCTCTTTAGGGATGCTAAACTTACTTGTGCCTCGTCAATGGCCAGTTATGCTAGCTACGATGCAGGCTGTAGGAATGCTAGATTTGTTTCTGAAACAACCATTAAGATTGTCTATTTCTGCCCCTTTATGGGACTTCCTACTCCCATGCAGGTTTCACAGTTACTGGAAGGAGTAAGTACTAGTGTAAGGTAACAGTTTCTTCTCTATTTAAAGATGATCATATTAGAATTTCTGGGATGCTATTATTTATGGAGAAATCAATCTGATCTTTGTATTTGTACTAAAGGTTTTGAAAACAAATTTGCCAATTTGGAGGAAATTGTGAATGCAAAATTGTCACCATTTGGACAGATGGACTTTTTTTTTTTTTTTTGCAAAAATGTCCAATTTGCTATTTTTGAAACTAGTTATTAAGACATTTTTCTATGCAGTTCATCTAATCTCAAGGGGTCATGTTGTTGGCATGTTCTAGGTGAATAGGGTGGGCTTATTATTTGGACATTTTTCTATAAGTACATAAGTATTGCCATACTGGGAAAGACCAAAGGTCCATCAAGCCCAGCATCTTGTTTCTAACAGTGGCCAATCCAGGTCACAAATACCTGGCAAGATCCCAAAAAAATACAAACATTTTATACTGCTTATCCCAGAAATAGTGGATTTTCCCCAAGTCCATTTAATAACGGTCTATGGACTTTTCCTTTAGGAAGCTGTCCAAACCTTTTTTAAACTCCGCTAAGCTAACCGCCTTTACCACATTCTCTGGCAATAAATTCCAGAGTTTAATTACACGTTGAGTGAAGAAAAGGTTTCTCCAATTCGTTTTAAATTTACTACATTTTAGCTTCATCGCATGCCCCCTAGTCCTAGTATTTTTGGAAAGCATGAACAGACGCTTCACATCTACCCATTCAACTCCACTCATTATTTTCTAGACCTCTATCATATCTCCCCTCAGCCGCCTTTTCTCCAAGCTGAAGAGCCCTAGCCGCTTTAGCCTTTCCTCATAGGGAAGTCGTCCCATCCCCTTTATCATTTTCGTCACCCTTCTTTGCACCTTTTCCAATTCCACTATATCTTTTTTGAGATACGGCGACTAGAATTGAACACAATATTCGAGGTGCGGTCGCACCATGGAGCGATACAAAGGCATTATAACATCCTCATTTTTGTTTTCCATTCCTTTCCTAATAATAACATTCTATTTGCTTTCTTAGCCGCAGCAGCACACTGAGCAGAAGGTTTCAACGTATCATCAACGACGACACCTAGATCCCTTTCTTGGTCTGTGACTCCTAACATGGAACCTTGTATGACGTAGCTATAATTCGGATTCCTCTTTCCCACATGCATCACTGCACTTGCTCACATTAAACGTCATCAGCCATTTAGACGCCCAGTCTCCCAGTCTCGTAACGTCCACTTGTAATTTTTCACAATCCTCCCGCGATTTAACTACTTTGAATAACTTTGTGTCATCAGCAAATTTAATTATCTCACTAGTTACTCCCATCTCTAGGTAATTTATAAATATGTTAAAAAGCAGCGGCCCCAGCACAGACCCCTGGGGAACCCCACTAACTACCCTTCTCCATTGAGAATACTGACCATTTAACCCTACTCTCTGTTTTCTATCTTTTAACCAGTTTTTAATCCACAATAGAACACTACCTCCTATCCTATGACTCTCCAATTTCCTCTGGAGTCTTTCATGAGGTACTTTGTCAAACGCCTTCTGAAAATCCAGATACACAATATCAACTGGCTCACCTTTATCCACGTTTGTTCACCCCTTCAAAGAAATGTAGTACATTGGTGAGCCAAGATTTCCCTTCATTAAATCCATGTTGACTTTGTCTCATTAATCCATGCTTTTGAATATACTCTGTAATTTTGTTCTTAATAATAGTCTCAACCATTTTGCCCAGCACCAACATCAGACTCACCGGTAAAAATTGGCGTTACATTGTCCACCCTCCAATCTTCCGGTACCACACTCGATTTTAAGGATAAATTACATATTTCTAACAATAGCTCTGCAAGCTCATTTTTCAGTTCTATTAGTACTCTGGGATGAATACCATCCGAGCCAGGAGATTTGCTACTCTTCATTTTGTAGAACTGCCCCATTACATCCTCCAGGTTTACAGAGAATTTATTAAGTTTCTCCGACTCATCAGCCTCGAATACCATTTCCAGCACCAGTATCACTCGCAAATCTTCCTCGGTGAAGACCGAAGCAAAGAATTCATTTAATCTCTCTGCTACAGCTTTGTCTTCCCTGATTGCCTCTCCGGTGGTCATTTGGTCATTTTGGGCACCTTTTTGTGCCTTGGTCATAAGAAAAACACGACCAGGTAGAGTCGTCAAAGTGTTCGTCAGGGACGTCCTTGTTTCTTTCAATTATGGGTCAAGGACATCCAAGTGTTAGGCACGCCCAAGTCCCGCCTTTGTTATGCATCTGACACGCCCCCTTGAACTTTGGTCATTCCTGCGACGGAGTGTAGTTCGGGACGTCCAGAATTGGCGTTCGATTATACCGATTTGGACGACCATGGGAGAAGGACGTCCATCTTCCGATTTATGTCGAAAGATGGGCGTCCTTCTCTTTTGAAAATGAGCCTGATAGTGGCTTAAAGGTCTACTAACTTGTATACACAATTTTAACTCTAACGCAGACTCAATGTTCACTTAAATGTATAATATAATAATGGGGGGAAAGGTCTCATTTGTCACTGGGATATACTGCTAAATTGCAACGTCTAGAACATGAAAAATCCCATCTGTGACTTGAATCATTATTGACCTAAAAAAACCCTTCCTTATGCGAAACGTTTTCTTTATTATTGTTCAATTATGGCAATATGAATATTTTGAAAGGTTTTAACAGAATGATCCAAAGTAATAT
Source organism: Microcaecilia unicolor (assembly GCF_901765095.1). Taxonomy (NCBI): domain Eukaryota; kingdom Metazoa; phylum Chordata; class Amphibia; order Gymnophiona; family Siphonopidae; genus Microcaecilia; species Microcaecilia unicolor. Next base: position 64,047,717 of record NC_044035.1, read on the forward strand.
CACTTAACTGAAAGCTCAGCTAATCCTGACAGGCACCTGTTTCGCTACCACTTTCTCAAGGGACCTGAGCCAGTAAGTACTTTCAGCTCATAAGTCTTTTGTTTCTATCGATGGCAGCTTCCATGCTGAGGTGTCAGCAAGTACACATGGAAGTGAAAATGTTGCAACTTCCACACATACGTGCTCCCACCTCTACGTGTAGTTGCCTCATTTTACAAATTTGCATGTGTAAGTGCTGTCAGTTAGATAGTGAGGCCACAATATAAACATGGTTTCATTTTGAAGGTGAATCCACTTAAATTCCAAATTCAGTGAAAGCAGGGGTAAAATATCAGAAGACTATTTTAAACCCAGCACTTAAGCTGTAAATATAATTAAGGTACCAAACACAAATTCAAATATGTCTTTCTCACGGACCTCGGCAGCAACTTGTTTCATCATCGGTCCAACAATCTTTTGTAAATGTAAATATATATAGACACTTGTTTATTATTTCATATCATGAATAATCTTTTTAAACGTCGCTTGGATTTTTGAGTGGATTAACACAAGAGAGCATAAGAATTTTCTCAATAGTTAATAAGGACCAAAGCCTGATGCAGTGGTGATGAAACATGGCCCACGTTGGCTGTGGTCCTTATAGCGGCTTATCTATATATATAAAACTCACCCTCAACATTCTATTGGCTGCTGACGTCACTGAAGCCAAGGTTCGTATGTTCGAAGCTCTGAAGCCTCGAAAATCACAGTGTGGGCCCCGCCCTCGCGTCAAACATTCTGACATTGAGGGCGAAGGCGGAGCAATTCACCGCCCTCGCGTCAAACGTTATGACGTTGAGGGTGGAGGCGGAGCAATTCACCCACATCGACGACGGGTGGGGGGGGCACAGGAAAGCCTTGCTAGCGCCTGTTTCATTGCGATTTGAAACGGGCCTTCGTTACTAGTAATACTATAAGTGATTTTTTAAATGGCGGTGCTGTTTTGTGGTAAAAGTAGAGTCCTGGGTTCAGAAAACAGAAAGAGAAGATGTGTGATGTCACTGGGGTCTGTCAGATATCCTGGATGGTTGGGTCAATGAAGGTCAGATAGTCGAGACTGTACTGTATTCTATAATAGATCTGGCAATTCTGCTGTTATAGAATACTAACTTAACACCTATTTTTTGGGCCTATCTTTTAGTGCCATTTATAGAACCCCCCTCCACACACACACATACACACACACACACTATGTGTTCAGGTACTTTTTCTGTATATGCTTGCATATATATACGCATGTACGCTCCACCAAAAGTTTACCCCCATGATCTCCTCCTCAGTAAGTGGATACAATTGGCTACAGTGTGCAGAACTGTAGGCAATCAAAATTCCCATTTCCATGCATATAAGCCTGTTTAATGTGCACAAATGACTTTAGAAATTGCCCAGTCAATGACTCCCCCCCTCCCCCGGGGATTAATTCATTAAGGCTCCTCAAGCCTAAGAAAAAAATATCTATTTAGTCACCACACTTTACCATCTTCAGAGCTGCCAATCTGCTTAATTCCAGGAAGACTTTAGGCCCAATTTACATCCTAATGCTATGTGGTATTTGTAGTTCCTGATGCTCCCCAGATATCAGTGTTACCAGTTCCATAGTGAGCCATTGGAAGTCAAGGGCTGGCCCAAAATTGCCCTCCTGGAATTGGGAGACGGGTCAGTCCATAGCAGAGGTTCCACAGGCCCCCTTACACTAAAATGACATACAAGTCATATTAGTTTCTATCCATTTGTTTCTATTGTATCTAATCAAGGTATCCAGCTGTTTGTAACCACTATGATGTATGTAATGAATGGTGGAATATCAAATAAATAAACTCCCAGATTCTATATAGGTTACCCAAATTCAGGCACCCAGGGCAGATGCACATGCAAATTCGTTAGTTAATGAGGCATCAATAATTGGAGTTAATTGGCATCAATTTGCTTTTGCACATGCATCAGCCCTGGTTGCTATTCTATAACATCTGCATCAAAATTGTATAGTGTACAATTCAAAAGGGGCACAGCTATGAAATGAGTATGAGCAGATCAGGGGGCTTTCCCAGAAGTTAGGTGTAGTGTTGTAGAGTTAATGTCATATCCATACCTAAGTTGGGTGTCGACATTACACCAGGTTTCAGCAGGCATAAATCCAGCATCCAATGTTAGTAGCGAGATCTGCACTAAGCTAGTATTCTACAAAATATGAGTGGAGGAATGGCCTAGTGGTTAGGGTGGTGGACTTTGGTCCTGAGGAACTGAGTTCAATTCCCAGAACAGGCAACTCCTTGTGACTCTGGGCAAGTCACTTAACCCTCCATTGCCCACCACATTGAGCCTGCCATGAGTGGGAAAGCATGGGGTACAAATGTAACAAAAAAAAAAAAAAAGGCTTTTTGCAGAATACTAACTTAGAGTAGATCTTTTTGGCATCTAACTTTGGATCACAGAAAATACTGGACAAAATTTCAGCGAATCTGAACTATATTGTCAGATGGTTGTATGTATTGACTGATGAGGTCTTTTTCTCCATTTTGATTAAAAAAGAAAAAAAGATTATAACAAAAAGAGATAAAAAATTGATATCGTATTCCATATGTTGTGAATACTTATTGATTGTTTAATAGAGTTCAGCTCATTATTGACAATCTAACTTTGGATGCCATTTACTGAATCTGGCCCATAATGACTGAACAGTTGACCGTGTGTTCAACTGACACAAGAAGATATTAGAGGTATTCAGAGTTCCAGTTTACCAACAGTCAGAGAAGCCCTTCACCTATCTGGGATCAGATCAGAAATATACAATCATTTTCTACAGGGCATTTCCAGTATCAGAATTCCAGCAGGCAGACATTTACAAATTTTGCATTTTCTACATTTTCTTCCATGATCTGTCTACAAATGCAGACAGTGCACTGTTAACTGATTCATTGCAGTCTAGAGCCTAAAGATGCGATATTTCTTGTCAGTTCTGAAATAATAGACAGAAAAAGGAAATACAATGTCATGTTTTAAAAGAAATCTCCTTTGGTAATTTGCCCTCTTTAATTCACAACCTGGGAAGAAAAAGAAGAACCGTATATCCAACTTAAAGGTGCTCTTTCTTTTTGATAGCCTGGAAAGCATTAATATCTACTGAAGGTCACTTAGGTTGAAGGACGTGCAGCAGTCAGCCATCTGTGATACATCTGCCAATTCAAAATATTAACTGCACTGTGAAATGTACATTGAGTAATAACTGAAGAACCTTCTCAGTAACGGATTGCTCCTTTTTTGTGTTAATTTGCAAAGAAAGAAAAAAAGCCATATATGAAATTTTTCCAAGGTGTGCTCACAACGTTCACCTAAAACAATTAAGAAGGATTTAAAGCTGGGCTTCTCAACCTAGTCCTTGGGACACACCCAGCCAGCTAAGTTTTCAGGATATCCATAATGAATATTTTGATCTTAACATTCCAGCCCCATTATACCAGGGTTCCTCATTTTGTGTAATCAGCTATATGTTAACTTGTTAGTTATTTCATTTACATTGTATCTATTTGTTTGTGTGGCTCAATACTTTGAGCCAGACATCTTTTAGTATCCTGATGTATACTGTGGAATTGTCTTCCCCTATAACTATGAAAGGAGGTGTCATACCAGAAATATGAAAAGGGCCTTATAACCTGACTGTTTAGGTAGCCTTTCAGGGGTCCTTTTACTAAGGTGTACTGAAAAATGGCCTGCAGTAGTGTAGGTGCGGGTTTTGGGCATGCACTGATCCATTTTTCAGTCCACCTGCAAAAAATGCCTTTTTAAATTTTTGCCGAAAATGGACATGCGGCAAAATAAAAAAATTGCTGTGTGTCCATTTTGGGTCTGAGACCTTACTGCCAGCCATTGACTGAGCGGTAAGGTCTCTCGCCTTAACCATGCGGTAATCGCCTATGTGCATTAAGTCAGAGTTACCGCCTGATTTTCTGGTGCGCATAGCAGATGCACGCAAAAGATGAAATTACCCCACGAGCCACATGGTAGCCAGGCTGTAACTCCGAAATGGCACGGTCCTTCAATGTGCTAAATTAATATGATTTCTACAACACTATTGATACAGAAGTTACTGGGAACTAACTTACCATTTGTGTCTCTGATTGATTCATAGTGCCTATTGTAATTAAATTATTGTACAATTCATTTCCCCTTTCCTTGTGTGCTGTTTTTGACCCTAGTTAGAGCTCATGTTTTTAAGTGTGCTTGCATTTTTTAAATGTTTTTATTGTTTGTCTTAGTAACTGATCTGGAAATTATTTTTAAACTGCACACTACTTTGACATCTTTAATTATTTTTTTTTTCAATTTCAAGAACTTGATATACCGTTTGAGGTCTGTGGAGGCTACTGTGTGGTTTTTACAATACTAAAACAAAGTCATCAGGGGAGGAAACACAAGAAAGGGGGATACTAAGAGCAGGTTAATCCATAAGCTTTGGAGACCAGATGGGTTTTAAGCAGTGACTTGAATTTTGTGTAGGATGGTTCTAGACATATATGGGAGGCTAGTGCATTCCAGAGGGAAGGGCCAAGGAAGCTGAAGGAAGATTCACGAGATATGGTCATGTGAAAGGCAGGGAAAAGGGCATCACCAAAAGATTAGTGGTAGAAGAATGAAGGGAGCATGTAGGAGTGTAGAGAATCAGTGTGGAAAGAAGGTATGCAGGGGTTGAGGGGAGGCATGATTTGAAAACGAGGCAAAGCATTTTAAACTTCACCTGGGCTGAGTTGGGAAGCCAGTGTTCTATGTGAAGGAAGGGGATAATGTGATCAAAACAATGAGAAAAGTAGAGAAGTTTGACTGCTGTCAACAGGATGAGTTGAAGGCTTTTGATGGAGTAGAGAGGAAGACCAGCATTAACAGAGTTGCAGTAGTCAAGGTGACAGATGACAACGGAGAGGAGAAAGATGTGAATTAGAGAGTGGTCAAGGAAGGGTCGCAAAACATGGGTATGATGAAGAGCAGAGAACACAGAATGAATGAATGGGCTGTGTCAGCATTAACATGCAGCTTTGTAAAACGGGGGTGGGGGGTGGGGAATGTGGCTGTACAGAATAGTCATTTAACAAAAACAGCATACAAATATATATATACCAAACTAGAACGTTCTTAAATATTATTTCTATGCTATCTTTATAAAAACTCAGCAAAAGTGTTTTTCTTAATCTAACTGAAAATTACTGCTTTTCATCAAAAGAATGAATTTGGCCAGAAAGACCATTATCAATAATTTTAATAAAAGCATATTATTCAAAAGGAGGCATTTTTCTTCTAGAAACATTGAAAACCACTGTATTATTCATGTTTCTGTTAATGGTTAAGATCATTTGGATGAAGCT